>NC_054068.1:13301810-13346810 GCF_017639655.2 Falco naumanni
TCCTTCTATTTAAAATCTTATTTCTGCAGGTAAGCTAGAAACCAGAGAGCAGCAGTGATGGTGGAGGTGCAGCAGAACCTGGGCAGCACCGGCTGTTGGGCTGCTCTGAGCACAAAGCTGGGGTGCCCCAAAAAACTTCACCATCCCGGCCCAAGGCCCACCACCACGGCCGCTCCAGGCACCGTGGAGCAGTTCCCTCCCAGAGCCGCTTCTTTCTGAGGAACGCCTGAACCTGCAGGGTATAGAGAGTTTCTTGCACAAGCCTTCCCATGTCCCTGTGCATCCACGCAAGAGCAACCACAGCCTCGGCCTCAGGCTGTTGAAACAAAACCACTCCAGCTCCAGCACAATTCCATTGTCATGGATATTCCAATCCCCTCTGCCATGGGAAGTGCATGGGAGAAAAACCACTTAGGCACATTCAGGACTGTTCTCTTTAAACAATAAAAAGAAGAAAAGACTGCAAGAACAAACATGCTGTAGCTTACACCGAGTCACAGGTCACTTGCAGAGCTGCGAGTGAGCAGATTCCTCCCCCAGCACCACGAGTCCCTGCCACGGCAGAGGGATGCTCTGCTGCAGCTACAGAGCAGTGCTGGCCACGTCAAAAGCAAGTTCCCGGTAGAAGCAGGAACGTTTGACCAACTGGTGGCTGAAGACACAGCAGCTGTCAACAAGACAGACAGACCAAATGCTACTGACAGCAGAGGGTTCGAGGGGAAGCCACCGACACTCCCCACGCTCAGGGCTGTGTGGCAGCATCACTACCTGCTACGAAGCCCAGAAAGGGGCTGCACGAGGCTCCTGGCCCTCCAGCCCCACCGGGTGCAGACAGGAGAAGGTTTCAGCAAGGTCTTACTGTGGTTCTAAGGCGCCGCTTGCTCTCCTGCAAAAAGGGTGCTGTGGTAGCGAGCAGCACCCCGGTTTAATCAAGCGAGAGATGAGAGCAGCAGGACCTGGTGCCTGGTTAATGATGCACGGCTGCTCCGCTGGTGCTTCGTTAGCCTCTCACCCTTTCGCTGCAGTAACGGGCTGGGGAGCCTTACCCAAACAGACTCTTATATAGGGTATTTTCCTGCTTTCTGGCTTATTTCTAGGGGAGAGATACAGGGATAATTAATTTTCCATGTATTTTATCTGTTTGTGATTCTACTCCAGGGAGCACAGGGAGTACTGAAGCCTGTTGGTACACTTTGAAAGGGAAGAGGGGGGGAAGCAAGTCTAAGATGCATATTCTGTTAAATAAGGCTGTAAAATGGACCTTTGATGGCTCTTTGGGTCAGTTCCTGACGAGTATTTATTCCATTGGCAATGGTCTCTAGGACTATCCCAGGCCACAGTATTGATGTATGTTTCTTTAAGAATATACATAGCATTTGCAGTAAAATATAGAGGATATGCCATCCTAATTTTTATTATTAAGCTAAATAGCCATGTAAAATGTGTATAGCACATTGGCACTGATTCCTGCTGTACTGAGGCTCCTTTGTAAAATTAGCTAATTAGTTCTCCCCCCCCGCCCCTCCCCCCCCCCCCCCCAACTTTGCTTGAATAAATTTGTGGTTAGCACAAGTATGAAGAATTTTGCTTTTCTTGGCTAATTTTTTCTCTCTTCCCCCCTTCTCAAAGGAAACTTCACCCATCTATTGAGACAGCACTGTTCGCTTTGGATAAAGATGACTGCCTGAAGAAGTAACATTAGCAAAAATGTATTTTGTGTAGCAAAAAAGCTGCTCATACTTTCTCTGAAACTCCGTTACGGCAAAAGGTGAATAAACAGATTCTGCAGGCTGTTATAAGCTTGTTAATTCTTCAATAAATTAGCCACGAAAAAGTGTTAATTAACCAGTAAAAATGTTTAGGGATTCTTGAGGAAAAAAGCATAAGCACTGAAAAAGTGTATACTTAGCGATATGTAAAAAATACAGGTTTTTAACTCAGTTTCTGAGACTTTTACAACAAAGTGCAGGGAAAGACAGATGAAATTATGTTCTGACTACATACACTGAATAAGCCCAATGGGAACCTCTGTATATAGTTATCAGTGGCACTGAAATCTGCTTAGGAAAGCAACAAGTCTTTTGTTCTGTTGACAACAGTTATTACAATTAATTCATTTTGTGATTGGTATTTGCACTGAGTGACAAGGTGTTATTTTACCTCAGTAAAAGTTAAAATGGTAATACCTACATGCGAAATAACACTGAGTTTGCTATCACTCAATAAAAGAAAAGCCCCTTTTCAGAAATGCCTGCTCAGCCACCACTCCTGCAAACCTGAAATATTAGCATCAGGCTTCTCCCTCTCCTCTTTCCCCAGATTTTTTTGGTTTTGCTCTTCTAAAAGTTTCTTTTTTCTTTTTTTTTTTTCTTTTTTTTTTGGGGGGGGGGGGGATAAAAAAAATTGTCTACTTTCTGTTAAAAGACAGAACAAAACACAACATAGCTAAAGGCCTCCAAATGCTGAGCTGCGTCCTGGGGCAAGGTGCCCGCTCAGATGCAGGAGCTCTGGAGGTGGCATTGCTGAGGGCAGGGCACAGCGGCCCCCGGACTGAGTCCCGCCAGCTGGACTTCAGCAGGGGCTGGCACAGTTCCTTGGGGCTGGTGGGCTGACAGCATCCCCTTTATTGGAGCAGGCGAGAGGCAAGCCCAGCCATGAGCACAGTGGTCTTCATGCCGTGCTGCCACGGGAGCAGTGAGAGTCCTTCAGCCCTGAGCCTGCAGCGCTCCGTGCTAGTGGGATGCTGTCTGCCCACCACCAGCACCGCGCACAACTGGGGGCTTGCTGCCATCTCACTCCTCGCAGGGATGTGGGAAGCGTCCAGCCCTGAGCGGTCCTGGGCGGGAAGAAGAGGGTTCCCTGCCGCTGGAGGCAGGGCAAGGTGCCAGGAGGACACTGGTGCTGTGTAAGCCACGGTCCTCCAAGCACCAGCTACGAGTTACAGGGCTTCAGGGCTACTGCAGGTGCTGCCGAGACCTGCCCGTCTCACACGGCACCTGGAAAGGCCTGTGCAGAGGCTGAGAGACCCTGAAGGATGTGCAGCTGCACTGTCCCACCGGAGAAGCTGAGAGCCACCACCAGTACCTCTTTCAGACCCAGCACAGCCACGCCTGGCCCTGGCCCTGCTCTGAAATACCTGTACACATCTGCAGAGGAGGGGGCCCTTAGCTGGCCAGAGACCCTCAGCTGCCCATTTTTAGCACAAGAAACACAAAACAGGGAGCAAGGAGCATTAGGTGATATAAATTTTACCTTTTGTAGCAGGACCCAGCAAACCAAGGAAAGTTTGCAGCGCTGGCAAATGGCAAATAACCCATTAGCTATGGATAGTTCAGCACGTCTCTACTTTTATTATAAGTTAGCCTCACTAAACCATTGACTTAACAGAGAATCATTATAAATCCCCATTTTGAATTTTTTTATTAGCCGTATTTATCACCTTCTCAAAATCAATCCTATATTTTTAAATTAAAATAAATGACTACTTGTACTGCAATCAATATTAGTACATTTCCCTTTTTTAAAAGGAGAAAAAATGGAATACAAAGAAATGTCCTTCTTTGGCTGTATCAATCCAATTTCAATACAATTCAATATTTAATAAATATAATCCTCTGTGTCTGTGCAGGGAAACATCATAAAAAATGCAAAAGGTTTCCTGGTCTCCAATAACTTGCATGAAACAAAGTGTTTCCTTATTCCTTCCATAAATACTGCGGTCTTATGCTACTGGCTTTTTCTTCCTGCGTATTAAAAAGAGTTTGCTCTGATTATGTATAAGAAAGGGCATTTACATATTTCATGATTAAAAATGCTACCTACCATCTCCAAAAAAATTACCATCTTTATCTCTTTGTACTTCTTTGGCTTGCTGTTTTTGAAAGGGCAAAAAAGGAAAAACCTTATATAATACCTAATTTGTACATCTGTGGTTTCCCTCTGACTTGTGTAGGCACCATATGTTTTTAATTATCATAATAGCCTTAAAGAACCTGTTCAGTGGGAAACACATATGATCCTTTTATTACTGGTTTGTAATTTAAACAGTTTTAACAGAAAAGGTCTGGCTATAAGGGACTGAGAGGCACAAAGGTCTAAAAACCCTGTTATTGACCTCTGAAAGCATGAGTTCAGATCCCACCCACCGAGGTGGGACCCGGCTCTCCCGCCTCTGACAGAGGTAATCAGTCGCATGTGAAACGGCTCTTCGGGACCTTAAAAGACATAATCTCCAATCTCAAATGACTCGACGTTTCAGTCAGCGGCTGACACAATGAAACCGGGGTCTATAAACATTATCGCGCACCCGATCTGCGCTTTCTTCTCCCTGGCGAAAGCTTGCAGAGCGACGGTGCCCTAGGAGAAGCGCGATGAACGCCAGAAGCCCAGAATTTCAGCAATTCTCATTAGTTGTTGCCCTTTCCAATTCCTGGTTTTGTCCTTTATGCAAATGCAAGACTGGTGAGCACGCCAGTCTTCCAGCCACGGGAAACAGTCAGATATTTGGAGGTAGGAATTAAATTTAACAAGTTCAATTCACTCCTGATTCTGGACATCTAAACACATAATCAGTCTGATAATGTTATTAATTATCATCCAAGTGACAACCTTTGACACTGGCATGCTCCCACAACTTTCCTACTCCAATAACTCAAACAGAAAATCGTTGGCATGAAAACCCACAGTCTTATGAACAGAAATCGCAAATAAGCAGGCACTGAACATACAACTGGGAGTGAGCAAAATCCCCCTTTTCAGAGAGAAAGCAGAGGCTCACACAATAGCTCAGTCACTTGACCCAAAATGAAATTCTGCACAACTTTGTCCCCAAACAGATAATTTACACCCCAAACAAAGAGCTGGGGGGAGAAGAGGGTGGGGAAGGGAGCCTAGCTAAAATTACACTGAGGCTGGAAGTCGTTACGGCTCCATCTCGGGAGATGGATGGTGTCCTCATTAGAACGAAGCTTTATTTAGACGGACGGACAGAACCCTTATTAGAACATTAGGCTGAAAAGTTTAAATGTCAGGAAATACAAAATTAAGATTTTGCAAATAAATGCTGACTTGGAGGAAAAAACTCAGAGCTGCCTGTACAGATCCCACTGGAGACTTAGGAAAAATGAAATCACTCGGGAACAGCAATCTCCCCTGCCAATCTAACCCTTCGAGGGTATTCCTGGAAACCTCCATTTCACAAAAGCCGGAGGAGATCCCACTTGTTGGGCAAAGTGGTTTCCCTTCATGATATAATGCTATTGGTTCCATCCCTGACAGCATACTGAGCCCTGAGGGAAGGGAGGACTCAGAAGGTGCCTCTTCCCACCACCCGTTTAGGGCAGGGACCCCAGGCTGGGGAGCCCACCCAGAGGAGGATGTGCTGATCTCTGAAATCCATTTCCAGCAGCACAGACCCCAAAAGCTGTGCATCAGCCATTCCTTGCCCTTACCTGTCTCGCTCCCCATCCCCAGGCCCTCTGCTTTCTCTGGGGAAACTCAGGTATTTTGCAGTGATGGAAAAACAGCTTGATTATCTTGCATACAAAAAAGACAGTCATTGTTTTCTGTTTTACCTGAAAGCTAATGGATCTTGGGATACCAGACGTGGATGCTCAAAATTCCCTCTGGAGCCTTTCTGGTGATTTGTCGTCTCCTGGTTGCCTTTGGTGCACACCGGTCTCTGCTGAGGTAATATGTGAGCTATTGCACACTAAAAGCAGATTTTTGAGAGAGGAAGTGCGTGCACACACACATACACCCAACGCCCACCCACCCAGGCACCCTCCACCCGCTCATCCTGCACCTTGCTTGCAGGTCCTGCTCCAAAGCACAGTGACCTGAGGAGGAACTTCCCATCTCAGAGGCTTCAGTGATTTGGGTGGAAAAGACAAGGCAGGACTTGCTCCTGAGAGAGGCACAGCACTGCCGAGCTCTGCATGGTGCAGTCCCTGTCCTCTTACGCCAGGGTCATGGGAAAGAGCTGTGGGTGCTGCTGGCCTCTGCACCTTGCCGAGACAGACCCAGGCAGCTGGCGAGACAGACGTGCCGACAGAGGCAGCCATCTCCACTGGCCCCACCAGAGCTCCCTGTTCCTCCCGGCGGCAGTGACTCTCGTGTGGCACAGGCTCACCCCTCTGCATGCCATGGCCTTGTCCCCTTTGCCAGGCTCTAGGCCTCTGCATCAGACTTTCTACTGGGGCCAGGAGGGGATGCTTATGGAAACAGAGCTTCTGCTGGGATTAGAGAAATAATAATAAAAAAAAAATCTTGTATTTGATCTTCTAAATAAATACATATTTTTCTTTTTTTTTGGTGTTTGGTTGGTCTTTTTTTCCAGTATGAATCCAGTGAAAATCTAGATATTCTTTCCCACAGCTTCACCTACCACATCATTAGGAAGAAGTTTTCTGGTGAAATAGAAGTGCTCAGTATTTAACTTGCAGCACGGGGAGGAAGGCAGGGAATACCACGCGTTGCAATTGTGCAGCCAGAGGATGGTCACTCAGCAGGCAAGCCCTGCTCTTGCACAGACGGGTTTGTGTAACTCTCACGCCAGCTTCTAAGCAACTGACTCTGCCAGCCACCAGCAAAGGAGGGAGCACCAATGTACCCCACCAGAACGTATCTCCTCGCCTTTGGAAAGACACACAGGATCCATCATCCATCCATCTGTTGAACTCACGTCCACCACCACCAAGTCAAGTCAGCCTAGGAACCCTCAGCAAAGTGCTTCCATCTTGTCCCCTTCTCCCATACATATACGAACACAATTCTACCTTAAGAGAAATCCCAGTTCTGGGCCTGAGAAAACTCTTTTCTTTTTCTATTTAAGGATCTTCCTTTCACGGTAAGGATCCTCCAAATTTCCAAAAAGTGGATAACAACAATACCACTGTGATCCCATCTGTACACAGCAATGGCACTGTAATGCATAGAGCATAAAACACCAAATTCCCACAGACAGCATCTGTCTTACTACAAACAATGGACCATTATCTTGTAAATAATTCTGATTAAGCTGCAGCATTTTCCCCAAACAAACAGTAGGGGAGCAGAGGGTGAGGATTTTTCTAGTGGGAGTGCCAGTTTTCTCCCTCCCCAGCACTGACACTCAGTTTTTTATTCAACTGATTGCCCCCCTCCCCTCCTTGCACTGTCTCCCATGGCTTGGTTTTCATCTTCTGACCTTATCCAGCTGTCAATCATTTTGGCAACTAAAGAGGGAGCCGTCATGTTAATGGGATTCCCACCTCTATCCTTTGGGAAAGCTTTTCTGGTTTGTTTTTCTTTCTTTTTCACCCTTTTTCTTTTTCACACCTTTTCCAGTTATATAATGATCAGCAAATACACCCATCAACCCTCCTGTTGTTAGACAGTTCTTGTGTTAGAGGACGGAAAAATCAGCTGCACCACTCGGTGCATGTCGGTGCTAGTCAGTTTGGGGATGTCTGTTGTGCCGGTGATGCGCCTTGGTGTGTTTGGCATCTGGGTGAATGTGGCATGGAGCAGACTTCGCTGAGCAAAAGCTGGTGCCCTCCTCAAACTCAGCTGGGAGAGCAGAGCCCTCAGCTGCTCGTGGCGGGGACAGGGCTGGGGGCTGGCCGGTCCGTGCTGGTGGGCTACCTGCCCACGCAGGACCAGCACACTGTGCTCCTCCATGCTCCAACTGGCAGGATAAACCAGCAACAGGTTTACCAGGAAAATTTGAAAGGATTTGAAAGAAAACCAAGTGCACAGACCAGAAGAGGGTTAGCTGTGCAAAGAGAGAAGTGAAACATGACACAATTAGGGCTAATGTGGCGGTCCTTTCTCTGAAGGTCCACAAACTGACCTACGGGGCAGCTGTGAACTGACAAGAGCCACCCAGAAATCCTGCATTTTGTCTTTCTCCTGTTCATTTCAACGTACAAACCTTTTCTTATATGTCTCTTTTGATAAATGTCACATCTTTATATGGCTGAAGTGTTGGTTTTCCTTCCCTGCATCCTCTTAACTTGCCTTGTTATTCATGTGAGCTGTTCATGATCAAACACACTTCCTGGCTTGAATAAAACAAAAAAAAATAATAATATAAAGTAAAGCAGCAAGGACTAATCTAGGTTGGTAACATTGAAAAGCAGGCAATAAAAAATTTAACTTACAAGTAGCAAATTGAAGTCACTGCCATTCAATTAAAACCCACACAACAGCCAGTTCAGCCACCAGACCAGCGAGCGTGAGCAGGAACGCCAGGACCTTCTGAGCACTGCGGGGACCGAACACTGAGCATCACCCTGACACTGAAAAGGAGGGGACAAAGTGTGGCAGACAGCATGGCAGGTCCTCAGTACTGACAAGGGCCTGCTCACGCAGGCACAGGACAGGAGGACCCACAGGCTGGCAGCGGGCTTAGGGCAGACAACGCACCAGACATGTTGCTGCGCCATCACCTGCCTCGGGCACCGGTGCTGCACGGCTCCACAAGGCGGCTGGGGCTGGCGTGCTGCAGCGGTGGGTTAAAAACCAGCGGCTCAATGCAGCTGGCACTCCGAAGAGCCCTGAGGTCAAAATTCATGGATTTGGTGGAAAGATACTGTGGCCAAAATATGGCAAATCTCCGGCAGGTGCAGAGAGCCCCCGAGCGCCGGCTGCGTGTGGCAGGTGGGGGCTGAGGCTGACAGTGGGTCCCAGCACAGGGCTTGCCACACCGTGCCGCTCGGGAAGTCGGGCTCACCAACACTGCTGGGATATCGAAGGGATACATACACCCAACATATATTTTCAATGTGTGTTTATTTTCATCCATAAATTTTTATAGCTTACTGTAGTTGTATCAGAGAAGGAAGCATTTATACACCAAGGACTTATATAATGTTCTTCCTCTTCAAAGTGCTTTACAAACATTAATTAATTCATTTATCCTCACAGCACTCCTACCAGGGAGATAAGTATTATTATTTTCCATTTCACAATGGAAAATCCAAAGTGGAAAACTTATGTTTTTTCCATGGTCAGCGAGTGAATCACAGGCAAACCTGCAGGAGGAGCGAGGGCTGCCAGCTTCTGAACGTGAGCCCCCCTCCCCAAATCTTATTTACAAGACTCGCATTCTGCCAGAATCATGGCACATATCGGGATATGCCTTGGGTTTTTCCTTCAGTAAGAGATAATTAAGGAACAATTCCCTCTCTGATCCCCAGCATAGCATGCTATTTTCTACCCCACTGTTGCTCTGCGAGCTGAACAATGGCTGTTCTATGCAGGGGACGGCGCTACAGACGCCCCGGATCAGAGGAGATCGGCTTAAAGAAACTTGCTGGCCTGTGTCTCCCTCCACGGACAATGGGGCAGGCGAGGCGGCTTGGGTGCAAACGCCTGACACGGGGGCAGCTTCAGGAACACCTGTTTGTAAATGACAGTGCTCCGGGCAGGAGCATCTGCTAGCTGAAGTCACTCGCATCCAGTGTACCTATCTAGAAATATCATGTACCAGGAAAATTGTTGTGGTTTCTGGTGTTTGGTCTCAGTCCTAAGTGTATTCCTTTTACATTCGTGCGGGAGGGATGCACAGTGCTCCTGCTTCACCTCTGTGGTGCTGCTGTAAAAAAGGTGTAAAAAAAGGTGTTCCTGTCTGCTCCTTGCCAGCAAATGTGTGGCTGCTTCAAATGGCAATAACAGTTAGCGTGAGCTTGAAAGGCTCAGTTCCAAGGCATCTCAAAAAATAAAATTGTGACCAGGTCTTCTAAGGAAGTGTTTAGATCAGAGAACTTAAATCAACATCAGGGATGAGAAATTGGGGAAAAAAATCCTGATTTTATAATTTCTGAGAAAGACGTGTTTCACCTGCTACAACCCTTGTTAGTGAAGGCCTTACCCACCCTGTTTTTTTCCCCACTAGTTTATGTTTTGACAATAATAAAAATGCACAAACCCCCCAGACCTTCTAGGTAATTTCCTAGCTCAGAAAAGATGAATCATCAGCAAAATAAATGGCCACATTAAGACAGCGTATTGCAGAAGACATGTCCATGTCCTACTGGGGAAAGGCCCATACCTAGACATTGCTTCAGAACAACCAGAACAATTGTTTAGTGATAAATGTTTTTCGCATATGACTCATCAACCCTTGAAAACAGGATTTCTTATATAATACAAGTGCTGACACAGCCTTCACTTGAGTGGTGTGACTGCAGCTGTATAATTACAACTTTAGATGTGATGTTATGGACCTTAAGTTACGCCGTTCAGACAAATGCTCCATTGTATTACAGAGATATTTTTTCCTTAGTCATAGTGCCCACAGGACAATAAGGACTATATTCACAGCTCACTGCATAGAAGTTTAGGCATGTAACAGCCAGCGGTATTACACAAGATGAGATTATACCCTATGGGGGTTAAATGGATTCATAATTGCCACTTTTTCTTGTCTTTTTTTCCTTTGCTTCTAGTTGATACTTTTTTGGAAGTGCTCTCCAAACGAAAGGAAGAACAATATCACACTGAGTCTGGATAAATGTTACAGTTGTCTCACAAATGCTGTATTATTTCTAGCCCTTCCAAAATAATATAATTGTCCTACTGCTGAACTACAGATTTTTCTCAGTATGACACAGAACACTAAAATGTCAGGTCCTGACTCATGGTGTTTTGGTGGAATAAATAAAAAGTATCAATATGCTATTCAAAACTGACAGCATTAACGAAGATGTGACACTGGGAGCCCTAGTCATGTTTTAGCTTCCATGGCGTACTCGGCGGTGCACGAAACAACAGGCCACCTGTTATGGGACCCATCCTGAAAACACTTACCATAGACCTGAGTGATGCTACTGGGACCGATGCGACTGGATGCTTGCTATCCTATGCTTGCTTTATCTTGGGTAAATCGTATGTGGGTCTGAGGAGGAAGGCTAGTCTCAGGATGCTTATCGCACATTCTTTCCACGGGGGAAAAAACCCGAGAGTTCAGTGCTATCTGCAGTATTGAAGACTGTGACTTAATGTAAGGCTAGGCAAGATTAACCAAGAAAGATCACTCACGGGTTGTATGCTCCTGGTATTTCTCCACTGTGATAGATGTATATCCATTACTCACTAAGGCTCTATTTCCAGCTGCAGGTCTGGACCCAGATATGTAGGTCACCCTGGCCAAGCACCCAGGCACTAATACTCACACCTTTAATCCATCCCACATTCTCGTTTTTAACCCAGTGGCATCCACAAAAATTTCTGCTGGATTATAATACTGACAGAGGAGAAACAGGTCCCACATTCCCAAGATACTTTCTGTGACAGAGGAAACAAGTCTAATACCCTCCCTTATATACCTGCCTAACCACACACGGCATCATTCTAACAACAAACTGCTTCCTTAGAAGACTGCATTTTTAATAAATACCCTTTACAAGGCCAACAAGGAGCTTTGCAGAGTTTGCCTCTCAAAGCATCAAAGAACTGTGGATTGCATGAGTGGTCTTTGGTCTACCAAAAGGTACAACAGTTTCTCAGAGGTTTGTTTGTTTGTTTTTTTAATGAATTAACAAAATGACTCAAAACTGCACTAATGGTTAACAGCTTTTTTTTATTAGCAACACTGAGATAAGTTATTGAAGCATTTTAGTATTGTTTTACATTCCATTCAGAAGTGACCTAACTTGTAACTCCATATACATTTAAAGATATAGTTTGACACTTATTCAGAAAGCAACAATTATTAAAACTTACATACCTTCATTACCAGGAAACCTTAATATATTTTCTAATTACTTCCAACAATACTCTATTCCAAAGCACATGATAACCCACTAGAAGTTTACACATTTCACTTCAATCACAGGTTTTAAATTGTGGATGTCAGAGTGCTGTTCATTGAATTTTACTGTCTTTCTTGGTTAATATTGGAAAACCTGGCACAATATATTAAGCTAGAAATATTGCTTAAAGAATATGAAAAAAGATAACTACAGTATTTTTTCCTGCTAAAGCATTACAAAATACAGGACCATTAAAAACTCAAATAGAAATGACAATAAATAACCTTAAAAATGTTAAGAGAATTTTCACTCATACTAAAGTCCATTGCCAACGCTTGCCAAACACATAAATAACAGAACATATTCAGGACCTCTATTTTTGTACCATTATGATGGTTTGTTATATATTGTGGATGTATTGTGTATACATATATTAATGCTTACACTTAAGGTATATATCTTTTTCTTTGCTGAAACAATTAATAAGCCTCAGGTAATTATTTAACCCTGGTACTACAGGTAGCTAGATAGGTGGGAGTAAACCTCAGAAATTCCAGATATGCAGTACTGTGCCTAGCAAGATCATCTCCACATAAAGATAGCCTAAGTTCCTTAGATTACAAAGATGGATTTGGTTATTTATTTCTGAAGGCCTGTAACATAAAATTATAATTGCTGTCAAATTAATTGTTTAAAATTGGCCTCATAATAGGTATTAATCGTACACTTAGTTTTGACTTACAAGAATGTCTAAATTGTTCATGTTTATGAGCAGTTATAGGAAATACTACACCTCAGACACAAGGATATATATTCCTGAACCAAAACACAAACCAGAGCATTGTCTCACTTTGGAAAGACCTGGAAATATCTCTATGCCTCTGCCTAATCCTAAATTATAATTTAAATTTGACCTGGATATGACAAAAACAATAAGAATATATTGTTTGGGAGATTAAACTTAGGGTAAAATCATACAGCTCTAAGCTTACATCATTATTTTGTCTCTGCAAAGAAAAGAAAAGCCTTTCTGTGCTAGGGATTTGCCTTGGTGCGGCTGGCCACTGATGTCTGAAATCAAGGCACATACCAAGGCCTCCTTTTGCAAACACAATCCCCCTTTCAGATCTGGTGCTAGGAGGGACTGAATGCCTCCAGTTTCACTGGGAATAGAAGGTACTCAGCACTTACTTGTATCAGATATTTGAGGGGTTAATTTCCAGGAACGTAAATGGGATGGGAATGTTACACCACAATATGAAAAATGGTAAGAAATAAAAGTTTTCAAGAGTAAACAAAACGGTGGTACTGAACTTATCATCTGACCGATTTCTGATACAACAAAATACAATCAAATCAAATTACAGGAATAGAGCAATGAAATTGAAAGTCAAACAAACATAGGACCTGATTCTGCAATCCTTAGTCATGTAAGTAGTCCCACTCATCGAGAATGAGGGATGCAAGACTGGGTCCTTAGCTTCTGCTTAGGAAGTCAATGTTGATTCAGACAGTATCTTTTCTAGCCAAAAATATGCAGCAAAAGGAAAGTAACATAAACAAGGCTAAATGTCAACAGTGTTTGCAGACTTACAGACACCATCCATTTGTTTGTACTGAAATGACTAGCGAACCATTTGGCAAATACAATGCTATTCACAGACCGGCCCTTTTATCCAGCAACACAAACTTCACTGGATCACTGGCATTCCCAGTTAATTAAAAAAAGGAAGCAAGCCATATGAGTTTGGTTTGATATTGCCATGTAAATGGCACTGCGACATCCAGAAGTGTGGCTGAAACCCAGGCACGGGGCCGAGGCGCTTATTTCCCATTCAGCAGTACAGTTCGTACAGCAAAAGCAGGCCTTGACCCTCCTAACTGAAACTAAAGGAACCTCTTCAAAATCACCATCGTGGGGTAAAGAAAATTCTGCAGTGAAACTTCTGTATCATTTCATTCTGCCTTGAAGGAAAAGAACATTCTGGTTACTCCTTCAACTGCAGATCAGGACAAACCGTTGGGTTCCTTAAGCGCCTTACAAGATACTTTAAAGGGGCAGGAGTACTACAGTTTCTGCAGCAGAACCTTCCATTGCCTTGTAGCTGTCCTTTTGCTTCTGTTTAATATGGATTGTATAATTTAAGAGAGTTACAATAAGGATTCAAGTTAAGCCACTATAAACAATTAAAAATCTTTTTCTGTATTTTATATGTTGGTGGTAGTTCTGAAGGGGTTAGCATTATAATCTTTTTGGTTTTGACACCTGTGGCAATAAGCGATTTACAACAACTAAATTCACTATTTAAACACTGGGGTAGAGCACTATAATTATGTGACAATAAAGCTGTAATAATCTGCCACAATTGATCTTCCCATTTGCCCAGCCCTCTTGTCTGTGCCGCAGTTCCACATTTGGAAGGTATTTCAGAAAGTTACAATGCTGAATATTTAATAATTCTGTTCAATGTTGAATGCTTTCTGCTCCAAAGGAAACCAAACGTGCTCAGCCCTTTGCAGGATCATTCCAAAGCTGCTACCGTACATCAGAAGGACCCTGCTCTGTTTTCATACAGTGAAAGAAGTGATAATGGGGTGGAGCCTATGCCGGAGAAAACAGCACTAATTGCAGAGGAAAGCAAGCATGAATGGAAGCAAATTAGATTTATAGGGACAACATGGAACTAATACTTTTGGACATCATTAAGTGTGAGTTCAATAGCACTAAATGGTTAAGCAACCAGCTAATGCTCAGGACTATCTCTGGCCAATAGATCTGTAGCCCATCGGCTCTTCTGTGAAAGCCTAAGTATTCCCCAGCAGAAAATGCAAGTAGGGAAATTTTACCATCCTAGACACAAGGCAGAAAAATTCAAAGGGGAGAAGAGAGAGAAAGGAAAGGGTCTGGTCATAAATAGATGCTCTGCAAATCACATGTAAATTAATGACTTGGAACTGGAGGCAGAACATTATTGCAATACAACTACATGTATATGGGAAGACAAGCAGAGAAAGAGAAAAGCATAAATGGAAAGGAAAACAGATTGTCCAAAACTTAAATACGAAGTAGGTCTAGAACCTCCAACCATAACTTCTCAAAGAGCAAGGTCTGTGAAAGCAAGTACACGGATGCTCAAGACAGCTACCAAGCCATGGAGCCATCATCTGGGGCTTCCCCTCCACACTGGACTACTGGCTGCCAAGCAGAAAGGAAAGGCACGTCTTCTTCTTAGAAACTGGGTGGTAGCAAAGATTAACAAGACTGGCTCCTACGTATAGTCACTTGAGACTCCAAAACCAAGTACAGGTCAGGAGTAACTCTAAATTCATCAATGTTTTTTTGTTTTGGTTTGGTTTTTTTTCTTTCTTTCTCTTCTTTTCTATTCTCCTAGATATATAAAGGAGAAATATTACAAAAAATTGTGATTTTTCTCAGCAGCATTTTGACATGGAAATTTCTGTATCATGCAGTAATTACAGTTCTTTCCTAATTGTGCCTTTCATCCCTACAGCCTGAAGCACGACAGGAGCATAAATGAATCATGTCTCTTTCTACATACATCAGTCTCATTCTACATATAGGGAAATTGAGGACTGCTTCCCCCATGTGTAGTGATTTTCCAAAACAACAATGGGAGTTGGTGGCATTCTCCTCTAGAAACTAAACCCTTTTTGTGCCAAGATTTGTGCTTAAAAACTGACCCATTATCTTATGGTAAAATCTGACAACTAAAAATGATCCACATGGATCACTGAAAATCCCAGCTTGTTCTCACGCAGCCAGAAATTTAACTCGATTAGTGTGGCCAATCAAAGATGCAATCTCAACTATCTGAGGCTGAGATACTTTTTTTCAGTCTTATTTTCACTGGATTCTGACTGCGGAAAGAGCACCACACCTTGCTGCCTTGATCGTGCAAGGACTGTGTCAAGTCTATCAGTGTCCTCTCTTGGGATGTCAACAACCCACACATCAATGGCTGCAAAAAGAAAGGCAAATGCATAGCGTCTCCCAAAATACAAAGGAACACAAGGATCATGCCCTGGAATCAGGTGCTGGAGGTGGGTCTCAAGTTTGATGTCTCAGGCAGTGGGAGAGACAAAGGGAACCACAACTGAGGTCATGGGCTTTGTGCAAGAGGGAAAGAAGGCTAATAAATGACAGGGTGTTCCTGACAGCTAATCTGCAAGTGCAGAAACATCAGGTGAGATTCCCCACACTAGCATGCACAGATGGAGTGTGATTTCACAGTATAAAATGTCACTGAGAAAATGAAAACTTCCAAAACCCACTACTTTCAAGTGGGTGGTGTCCAAGCCAACCAAATAAAAAAAACTACTGACAAGGGGCTTGCTCATACTCATCCACCTTTGCTGTGAGATATTGAGAAAAATAAAATAAGATATTTAAATATTCAACCTTAACATGTATATTCTGCAAACACTCAATAGAATGTCAGTAAAGAATTTTAAAAAGCTGTTTTTGGAGGGGGGAGAAAGGAGGACTCGCACTGCATTTTCCGTTTAAAAATGGCTTAAAAAGTAGAACAGACAAGCTTCTGTTGGTTGCTTTTTTCCTTCATACTTCAAGTCAAATCCATTATCACTGGGCAGAGCTTGTGAAAGGGATATGGTTTTTTAAATCATATAAACTCAAACCATCATAAAATGTCTGTTGAATTGATTGGAAGATGAAACAAAAAACTAATGGAAGTAAGATGACCTCATTTCAACAGTAATATTAGAGGGTGGGTTTTTTTGTCGTTTTAAAAATCTTATGACAGAGAAGGAGTATAAAGATATTTTGCACAAAGCAACTAATCTTAGTTTTCCAATTTTTTTACTTGTTTGTTTAGAGAGTCATTTCTCTGCTGCTTGTTTGGGTTGGTTGGTTTTTTTGTAACTGACTGTACTCCACAAATAGAGAGGGAAAAAAATCCAAGCAGGATTTTACCAGCTGCAAATTAAACCAGCTATCAACTATTTTCAAAATATCAGTAATGTAACTGCTGATTTTGTAGAATCTGGAAATATTTCCAAGTATCTGAATGCTTGGGCTCATGATTCAGTTTAAGTAATGACAATATTGTGAAGCCAAAATGCTCTAAAGAATACAAGTGAGATAAACTTTGTGAGGAAAAATCAGACTTTTTACCAGACCAACCAATACACTTGGTAAGTATATTATCAGGCAGAGAGGGGCCTGAAGAAGGGGCTATGGCTTTAAGCATATACACTATCCTAGTAAAGTCAAACAAAGCTCCCACTAACCTTAAGTTAACCAGGGTAACCACTCTTAAGTGCAGTTTTAGGGTTTCATTTGAAATTGTCAGGCTTTAAAACTGTTGGATCACATTTTCTTTTCTTTTTTTTAACTTGAATACGTTTTATTATGCATGTTCAGCTCTGACAATGAGTTTTCTGATTAGTCTGAAGGTTAAGCGAAACAAGCATTACTGAAGTTTTTGTGTCCTTTGCTGACTCCGCTTTTTAAAGTGATACTGTTTTTGAAAGGATTTACACTCTAAAATCTCTTTCAAACAAGAACTATGCTGACAAAATAGGAGATAAATTGAAAAAAATCCTCATTCTCATTCGTTCCATGTAGACTTAATTTTCAGTTTTGTCAAATATGGTGTGTGTGATATGAGGAAGTAAAACTGCAGGTTTGTAAATCAGTAAAATTGCCTAATAAGGGTAAAAGGTGGTTTTGTTTGGTGTGTTGCTTTTTTAATTACCTGGAGGCATATTCTTAATTAGGCAAATCACAATTTGTACAACCACTAGTTAGAACAGGGAAAATGGTCTAGGGCAACTATTGCATGGGTGCCATTGAAACAAACCAGAAAAATAAAATTAAAAAAAAAATATATGGGAGGAAAAGAAAAGAGAGGAAAAAAAAAAAAAAAAAAAGGCTCTTCACCACAGGTAGACACATTCCATGCACCTGGCCTTTGATTTCATTAATATTGTGGAAATTGAACACACCCCAATTCAAAGAAGGGGGAAGGGAGGGGAGGGAAGGGGGGATGGGGCAGGGAGGAAAAAAAAAAAAAAACCAAAAGAGAGAAAGCAAAGTTTGCTTGGCAAAGCATCCAGTGTTTTTCTTGGGTTCTTATATCAAAATACTGAAAAGTTTGCAAGTTACCATGTAAATTTTTTAAAACTTTTTCCTCCTTTGAGTATGCTAAAGCAGTAAGTATCCCCCTCAGATGCCACTAGCACAGATAGTCTATATTGCTGCTACTCTAGTTTAAAAAGCAAGTTCTTTCTAAAATCCTGTATAAGTATATGCATGCAGCACTGCTGATTTCGATGGAGTAGACCACATGTAAGACTAGAATTTGGCCCACAGGGTTTAACATTTAAAAAAATGTATTACTAACAAACATGACTATATTTAAAGAGCAGCTTCATGATTCTGCACAAGTGTTTTCTGAAATGGTCTAAAAGAAGGTCTAAAACTTACCACACAAGTCAGGTCTCTTGATACATCCACTAGTTGCTGTGCTACTTGCAAGTCCATTAAAGGCTGCTAAGCCATCAGAGCTGTAAGCTCTTAGGACTGACAACATGTTCATCTGCTTCTCCAGGACCTGTGGACCCTGAACTTGTTCGGGTTTCATCACTCCTTGTGCAGTTTCATGGGAGGATAGAAGATTCTGACTGTGCCACTGCTTTTCTGATGCTTGTGGCAGTGGTGATACGAGCCCTTGTGCTGGTTGTGAGGTGACTGTACTTTGTATATTGTCGCCTCCTTCACTGCTTTCTTTATTTAGGGCAGACAACTGCTTATTCATAATATCTGGTTCTGTGTCAATGTCCTCATCTTCAATGTTTTCTTCCTTGGAAGATTCCATATCCTCAGATGAAGCTATGTCAGAAAGGTCATCAGTAGCACTTTTATTTACAGAGTCAGAGAGCAGAATATTTGGGTCATCTTCAGATTGTGTTTTTATTTCAGATTCATTACTGGTGCAAGAATTTTGCGTTCCCGTGCCAATAACACCAGGATAAACACCAAACTGCTTATAGAAGTCTGTTGTAAAATTACAAAAAGTGGATTCCATGTGGCTGGGCCAGGCAGCGCTCTTTTGCTCTCCCAGGGTCTCTTTATTTTGTCCTTGGGTCATTTTCTCAGAAGCTGAGTCCAGCTGGCTCAGCATGTTTGAAACCACCGCCTCCTTGCTGGACTGCACCGAAGAAGGGAGCAAGCTCACTTTATTAACTGAGGCTGAAGCTTCTCTAGATTGGTCTTTGTTGTTCCCTATGATGTTGTCTTTACGTTTAGCCTTGCCCAGGTGATTGGCCTGGAGGTGCAGTGCCATCAGTTCCATAGATGAAGTTGTAAAGGAACAAAATAAGCAGCCGTGCCAAGCAATATTGTCTTGCACAGTAACGGATGAACCTGGGAGGGAGGCTGCATCTGGCCTTACGGACAGGTCAAGAGGTTCGTATTGTGACTTTTCTGTTTTTCGCTGTGAGGACTTGCTAGTTATCTTTTCTTCACCGCCATCTGAGCCCAGAGCTTTTGCTGAAAGTGGATCTGAGAGAGCTTTATCCTTCATTTCTTTTTCTTTCTTCAAAGAACTTAGGACAAAGCTGTCCATGAAAGCTTGCAAAGACCCTTGAAAGTTCACACCATTCCCAACCATGTTCTGGTAAGCACGGCCAAGTTCAGAGAAGTGTGTTCCTTTGGAAGATATGTCTGAACCCTTCATATTTTCTGAAGATACTTCAGATGACATGCCAGCTGCTTGTCCTTGCTGATCTCCAGAAGACAGCATTCCTGACGTCCACTGTTGCGAGACCATGCCACTTCGGAAATCGATGCCAGGAAGCCCCTTGAAGGCTCCTCTCAATATATCTGGTCTAATAAACACAGAACTTTTATTTGGTGTCTCATCTTTGTGTTCTTGACTTGCAGTCTGCCCAGACAGTGGTCCTGCTCCATTCTGTCGCTCCCGGTGGTGCCGTTCCAAGTGGTATTTGAGGGATGCAGACTGAGTACCGGCATAATCACAATGCGGACACTTGTAAGGCTTTTCACCTATAGGTATGGATAAAGAGAAAAATATAAAGAAAGAGAGTTAATAGTACTTTGGTGTACACATGAGTGAATTAAAAAAAAAAAATCAACATTAGATGCTTGAAAACAAGAAAATCTTAGAGTTAATAATTCATTAAAAAAAATAAAAGAATTTCCTTTAATTGAAGACTAATTCATAAACTGAATATCTCTAAAATGGGTCTCCAGAATGTGGGGCCATTCAGGAATGACATGGTATCTACACACAATTAGCCATCTTTTTCTTAATCTAACATGTAGAAAACTGTTGTAGAATTAAAAGCTATGATTATGAAAATGAAGCATAACAATTTCAACCACAGTAATCATTAAAAGTACAAGTTTAAAAAAAAAGGAGAGACAAAGAATGTAACAAATGGATGGTTGCAATATTTTGTGTATACAATTGCTCTAAAATTTGTTTAAACTATACACATGGAAACCATTTTTAAACCTAAAAATTTTATGGCACTGTTACGCAAGACTGAAATGAATGATTTAAGTCTTGCTCTGCAGTAAATCATGGATATAATTAGCAAATGGCATACTGCACAAGTAATTTATCATTATTTGGAGGGCACCATTCCAGAAGGATTCAAAGATCTGCAGACCTACTGCATTGTTTCTAAATAAAGAACTATAAATACAGATTCTATAAAATATTAATATCATTACACTACATTATGATTGCAGCATGTAAGAACATATAGTTAAAATAAAAAGTAGTCAATAACATAAAAAAGAAATCCAGTAATAAAAATACAAAATATATTTAGTTTCTGTATTTGAAATTAGCATTATCTACTGGGTTTTGCAGTCCTTTAAATTTGTACTAATGGCATTTCTAATGCTCAGGTAGTAATACGTGTAATTTACCTACCATAAGCACTTTTCTAGGATTAGCTTTAGTAGAGTTTTAAAACATATAAGATGATTTTCAGGAATTAAATATACATATGAATCCCATACTAAACTTTTACTTTTCTTCCTATACTTTAAGAAAGGTAGAAGATATTACACGTATAATAGATATTCACATACAATCGTAAGGACATACCCCAAAAGAATGTACCTCTAAGCAAACTACATCTAAAATTTTGCAGAGCACTTGTTAGCAATGCAGCTTCCTTTAAAGGAAGAAGTACGGAAATCCTCGCTAAAAGCGAGAGGAATCCAAGAGACCTGCGAGCTGTCAATATTGGCAATTATTTCTATGAGGGAGCCCAACAAGAAGCAGAAACTGCTTTCTCTACATAGGTTTTTTTCCTAAGTGACCAGAAAGACAAAGGCAAGCCTTCTCCAAACCGTATAATGGAAATACTTATTTTGAAAACTTCCTCCATGGGGAAAAATGCTATGTAATATTATGTAGTTTACCAAACCAGCTGGAAAGTTATCCATTTACAAATAACCTCGAAATCTGCTTAAAACAAAATTGAAAAGCTTTCAAACTTTCGTTATTTAAGCTACAGGCTCAGTTGAAAGGCTGGCAAATACTTGGGAAGCTGCTCCTCTTACTGATGTCAGGAATTTACTAATGAGATGCAACACCAGAGCACTCAAATGCCCACACAGCACTGCACGAGCTGGCTTACTGACCATGCACACGAGCTGGATACGTGCTGCAATTCAGATGGGGCTGAAGGAAATTGCAAGCAGTGGAAATTCTAAATCCATAATGTAATCCTAAAGCTAAACGGTGAGACACGAGAGCTTTACATCAACCACATTAATCGACCTTTTTGGAGGAGAAAAGTGCAGCACCTCAAACCAGAGGTGTTCAGCAGAGGAAGAGGTAGTAATTGGCAGGGTTCATGCATTAGGCCTGGGTCCACACAGCTTAACAGGAGAAATAAGATTTAAACATTTCAGTGTGACTTCTGAGTCTTTCACAATCGCCTAATTAAGTTCTGGCGCTCCACCGATGAGAAGTAGGGGCTGCGTTTCAGTGGAAGTTGTGCAAAAGCAAACTGTTCCTACCGACGTGCACAAACCACTAAACTGAGATGGATCGTGCCTGTCTGGGCTTCCCGGGCCCCAGGTGGGAGCCTGGGAATGCACACCTCCCCCCCCACCGCAAGTGTGTCAGGGTAGGGACGAGGGGACAGGAGACGCTGGCTGTCTATTTGTTTGCAGTTGTGCAGGGCTGTTTGGGAGTGCACGAACTCCGACAGCTGTGCTGCCAGTCAGAACGTGTACAAATATTAATACTGTTTGTACAGCACAGACATACTTCGATATTTTTGAGCCGTTTTCTGTTATTCTGTTGTTTCTCCCACAGCTACTGTCAACAGTCACTAGTGACCTCTGATAAAACTTAGATATTTCAAGCGTTGCCTAAAAAGTAATCAGACTGGCGAACAACAAGTGCCAGGCTTTATAAGGTTAAATGCTCTCACTTTTGAGTTTTCACTCTTCTTAATTGAAACGCTCTTCCTCAGCATCCCCTATGCCTTTACGGAAATCTTTAACACAATTATATTGAGCACTTCCTTTTATTCTAATGATAGTTCAGTATGTGTTTGCATTGCACATAAAGTGACACCGTTAAGAAGTGTGCCCCAGCATCACAGGCGCTCTGTCAGCCACCGGATCGCTACCTCTGCAGAAGAAGTTTGCAATATAGGCTGCACTGATGTTGCTACAAGCACACAGGAGCTGTTCAAATCAGTAAGTACATGTAGAAATGGATATAAGTAAGTTTAAATATGCTAACTAGCGGAAATACTACTAATATTTTGTTCTTCTAAAGTACCTTCAGCCTAAAGCACTGGGCACAACAACATACCCTTATTCTGAATTGCTAAGCCTTGAAGTCATTACATTTTCCGCTTGAAGGCCTCTCCACTGAGCGAGCTTCCTTTCAGCAGAGGAGATCTGGACACAGCTCACCATCAACGCCATAAGCATTGGACTGAAAGAAGACACTGACTGAGACAGTGTGATAAAAAGTTCAAATCTCTCCTAGCCTTGGTACGCTGCCTCTGTGGTGCTCCCACCTCTTGCATGGCTAGAAATGAGATCTAAAGCCGAGGGTCTGAAATTGGACTCAACATGTAGCAACACACTGTGCCACCTATCCAGCACAGGACTGGCCAAATTACATTGTTCAAAGGGAACTATTCCAAACCTCTCTCTTCTCTTTTAGATCCAAATATTGGCAGTGATTAGTTTACTTCAAAGCAACCTTAACTGCTGCTATTTCAAGGGCAGGCGCTGGGAGAAGGGAGCAGGATGGAGTAAATAATCTTTGAATCTTTTAAATTTAGTATGTCGGTATTTCCTAAATCCAGTAATTATGCAGCAGATATTTAGATGCTATTTCATCCATTCAAATTAACAACCAGCTACTCCCTGTGTAAGTCCCTGTACAAATGAAAAAACAGTTATAAGCCACTGTGGGGAAAAGCCCCAACTAACCAAAACCCAAGCCAGTTTCAATGGAAAACCCAAAGGATCCCTAATTTCCAGGACTCTACCAGCAACTGCGATAGTATATGTCCAAAGAATACTACAGGGGACAAGAGAAGCAGGCTATGATTCTTGTTAGAAGACAACCTGTTTGTATCTCATACTTTGAGGAAAGGTTTCAGAGAATTCATCCTAGTGTAATGACTACCCTGATAACATTGCCAAGAGCAGTGTCTGGATGAGTTATTTAACACTTAATATCAGTTCACATAAATTAACGTTGCCATGTAGGAGTGAGGAAACATGACTTTTTCAAAATAATTTTCTGCATTTCATACCCAAGAGTCATTTTTCATTGTTCGCAAAGGCAATGACCATCCTGATCTTGCTGATTCTCTGGTCCTGTTTGCATCCCTGCAAACCTTTTCACAACGGAGTAGAAAGAGAGAATATTCCAGTGTGCATAAGTGAAAAAGAAAAAAAAAAATCTTATAGAGAATAACTTATGTGGGCAACATAATCACTGTTCTGATCTATCTGCTGCTCTGGTTTACAAGACACAAAACATCTCACAAGAACGATTTTGTATCAGGACAGAGTAAAATAATAAAAATCCAGTGCTTCTTGTAAAATCTACACAAAAGCTTGGTAGATAACTGGAAACAGACATGTTGCCCAGCAGAAACAGGTCTGTTTGTAGGTTGTCTAAACAATGTAGACGTATAATCTATGCAAGCTATCACCAATCCTGCTCCCAACACAATCTGACCATACTAGTCATAGGTATTGTATCTATGGGCTGGGCGAGGAGACCACAGCTAGCTTATAAATGGATCTACAAATTTTAAGGCCAGAAGGGACAATTATGATCATCTATTCTGATCTGCTGTATGGCACAGGCCAAAGACTCTCACAGAAATAATTCCTGTGTCAAATCATAACTACAATTTGAAACAAAACTTACTTGTTTGTTTAAACATATTCTGTTTCAACGACAGCAATAACCCACCATGTCCCTAGGTAAACTGTTTGACTTAAGTATTTTCTCTACTCAGAATATGAGCCTCATTTCTCACTTGAATTTGTCCAGTCTGCTTCCTACTACTGAGCACTGCTACATTTTCCCTGCTAGATGAAACTGGTTTGTTTTTTTCAATAAAAATATCTATTCCCTAAGGAAGGTACTTGCAGATGGCAAACGAGTCACCTCTTCACCTTCTCTCACTCTTGAGTAGAATACCCTTCCCAATTTTTCAATGTCCTTTTAAATTATGGGTACCCACTAAAGCTTTGATGAAATTTCAACTTGATATCAATCTTATACACTCGAACACTATGTTTACATCCACAGCTATAGCAATCAACTAAGAGCTCATATTCTGTTGCTTCTCTACCATAATCCTAGCCCCAGTTCATCAATGCGTCCAGTATTTGTTCCTTTATATTTTGCTTATTTAAAATTTAAATTTAAATTTTAAATAAATTTTAAATTTTAAAAAAATAAAAATAAAAAAAATATTGTCAAAAAGAGTCTGCTTAACTGACTAATCAGTGTCCCCATGATTTTCAGCATCTTACCATTTTTGGCCATTGCTAAATTTTATCAACAGTGTTTTCATATACTCCTTCAAATAATGCTGAAATACCACATAGGTGGAGCTGGAAGCACTGCTGTGGAGCTGCCAGTTTTTGTGCTACTTCATCTCTGTACATTGTTTTTCTTGTTGGGGGAGGCTGTCGCATAGAACAAGGTACTTTCACAAGCCTTGAGAGAAAGTCAGAAACTTAATAAAACTTATGTTCATAAAATAAAATTGGATTAACTATACTACCAATTCTTAATTTGTTAACAAATTCCTCCCTTAATTTTACACAAAACTTTTGTCAGGGTAGTCCATTTATAATTTCAAGGTCTTTGTATCCTTTCTTTTTGGAAATCCTAGACTAGCCAGAGCTTTTTTACTACTACGAGTGCTCTGCAACTTACTCTGTGTTCCAAGATCGGGTTTTTTATATGAACTTTAATGATTTGGAGAGCTCTTCAGCCAGGGTTTTTAAGACTTTATCTATGTTATCCAGCCTCATTCATTCTAAAAAATCTTAAAATGTAGTGGGCTACAGTATAACAGCCTCATTACTTAATGGCAGAACTATATCGTTGGAAAATACTTACAAAACCCAGCAAGCTTCTTCCTGAGAACAGACGAGTATTTAGTCTCTATACCGTGACTGATAATTTCTTATCCATTCTTGTCCAGTATTAGCAAGCTACCAATCGTTAAACCTGCCAGATCTACATAATTTTCCCCTGTTCTCTATAACCCTAATAGCCACATACGTATTTTTACTATTACTTTTAGCATCCCTTAGCAAATCTACGTAGTTCTTAAGTATCTATTTATATTTAGTGCTGTGGGCTTCTTTATTCATTTTTCATACTTAAGATGCAGCTACTTAAAAATCTGTACTGCACCTTACACTCCCCTTCCCCACTGAATGCCCCCGCCTCCTTTCTAAATAAGATTTCTTAAGGAATGTGTTTGTGGCATATGCCCTGCTGCTCCTTGCAGTGCTGCTTCTCAGTACAGCCAGGGCTGTACATCAGTACAAGAACCCCAACATCTAACGCTCTGGCAGCCAGTACTGGGGGTTTGAAAGTCACTCAGGGACAATATGAGTTGCAATTTGATCCTATACATTTCTAAACAAGCTATAGTTTTCTTTCATGCAAAGCAAATGAAATCAAACATCTTATAATGCCAGAGAATACTGCTTAATGAAAATATTGAAAACATTTTCCAGCATTTTTTATTTTACCATTGAAACAGTTATTGATAACCTATTTTATCCATTGTGCAGTAGATATTTTAGAAATGAATTGCTGTATGGTTTAATTAGTTCATTATTATGCCTATTCTTACACGGTAATTTCTTTTATCATTCTAATCATTCACTTCACACTTTTTAAACCAAATGGAGTATCAAAGGTTCTGTAGGATTATTTTTGGATCCTGCACATGTTTCACCACACAATTAATCTGTTTGTCAGAAATACTAGTTAACTTCTTCTCTTTACTACTTCCCTTTACCAGTAATTTTTCTCTACTATATAAGATGAAACTACCCCTGCCCTGTAGAAAGACAGACTTTTGATGCCTTCGACTCAGTTTATTAAAGATTTTTCAATTGTGTACTAGGCATTACAATAAAATATTTTAATTTTTATAAAGTTTTATAATTGAATATTTTCCTTTATTTATATCTCAGCTGCAATATTTATTTAGTCTTTTTACATGTCTTTACTTAGTTAAAACGCAGAGAGAGAAATATGGTTGTTACTTTGCAGGGAAGATTCAGTACATTAATATAAACTGTACACTAATTCCCCCAAAGCATATATATATGTTGTAAACCTGAAGACTTTTTACACAGCTGCTTATTGCTAAACAGTGCCTTGTCCAGAAGGGGACAATCTGTGTCTCTAATTGCTGTCACTGAAGCTGAGATTCATTATGTGACTTTCCCATTAAAATGTGAGCATTAATTTGTATAATGAAATATCACCCACTGCAGTGTTCATTAGCCATGCCCTACTGTATACTGCACATTGTTAGCTACCTAGAAACTGTAGTTAATTTCACTAATGGATATTTCCCTACTTAGTGTTTGGTAGGAAATTTATACTGTAACATTACCTCTTAAACTTTTAAGGAAATTTAAATTCAATCAATTATTTTCAACAAAAGTTTGGGATGTCATTAAGACAAGAGAAAAGGCATGCTGTACAATGTTAAGGATGGGAAATCTGGACAAATCTAGAGAAATGGAAAGTCCTTTTAGTTCATCTTCGAAATGTAAGAATAAAGGATGTTCAATACCAAAATTGTCTCCTCTTGGAGCACACATACCCATTTTCCTTAATTATTCATATTGCTCATCCCACTACAAGCGCCTTCAGAGAATGGCAACAGGCAGTCTTTTTTTAGGAAGAAAATGTGAATTGGATTCATTTAAAACAGCACCATTTTTACTGTATTTCATCAGTTTGCCTAAGCAAGTTTTAAGATTGGGTAGTCGCATTTCCAAGGGAAGATGCAGGGACACTGTAAATGTATATAATACATCTAATGCATGTAAGGTCTGTGTCATACATATCGTAACGCTCTCGGTCAACAGACACAGCCCTGCCAAGTTTTTTATTCCTATCCTTCTCTTTCTCAGGTTTCTTGTTTAGCACAACCCAAACCTTCTTCAGGGCTCTACTTTGCTCATGCACATTAATCTTCGCTCATTACTCAAGGGATTTAACTGTGCCAATCATACTGGGAATATACCTGAGCACTTCATGACCACACAAACACAAACTGGTCTACATCTGCAGTAGCTTCTACGTGCTAGTACAACGTGCAAAGAGGTGATAGAGCTAATCTGAAACTGGCCCTTACAAAATGGGTCACTTGTCAAAGGTAGAACACAAGAAATTTTAATTTTTTACAACTAACTGTCCCTGTGCAGTCCAAAGATCTAGGCATGTATAGTAAAAACCACACCCATTTATTTGATTTCAGTGAGAATTCAGAGGGCTCAGGACCATAAAGAAGATGCTCAGCTCCCCGAAGGAAGGAACCTTAAATTGCTGCCCCCAGAGGGGAAAAATGGACACCCTGGAAGCATGTGCATATGGCACATTGTGAGTCACGGACACTTGGATGGTTTTATTTTTCACAATGTCTGAGCATCTTTAAGCCTTCTGTGTTATAACTTTCTCAGCTGTATTATGTATTAATTTATAACCAGGAAGCTGAATCGCAAAGTGGCCAAAGCACCCACATGTCCACCCCACTTTACTGGTGCATATACACGCTTTGTCCTTGTTTCTGCATCTCTCCACACAGCAAGTCAGTGTGAGTTCTGTAGTTCTGTGCGAGTTGAAGTAGGTGGTTCTGAAGAAGCAGGACCATACAGCCCATCTCTGTTCGTTGGTCCACATAACGAAGTCACCTAGGAGAGCTACAAGAGCTCTGTCTGTCCTCTCTAAGCCTCAAGGCTCTGAAGCATTTTGCCCTGAGAGCCCTCCCTCTTTTCTCTCAGGGTCTGTCTCGTCCTTCATCTGTTTTTAGAGCAAGAGGAGAAACTGATTTCACATAATTATGCCCTTTTCTTCTTATCATACGGGAACAATCAGAAATCATATCTTACTATCGTCCCCTTAAAGCTCTTCCTGGCTGAATATCGTTGAATTAGATAAGAAGAAAAATCCTCTACAATTGGGTGTTGGGACACAACTGAGCGTGCTAAATAAAACCTTGATGTATTTTTTTTCCCCTTCAGAAGCTTATTATGTGATAGGAAAACACACAGAAACTGAGACTCAGTGTGGAGAAGGTTGCATCCATGAAATATCCAACAGAAATAAGAAGCAACCCAAGCCACTAGCTAATTCTTCTAACACAGAGCACAGCTTCCTCCTCTTGTGGAGGATTAAACGGCTTTTCTAGCTTTTTTGGGCCAATTGCCACAGAAGCACCTCCTGGCTGGATCATGCTTTGGGTCTTGTCTTGGCATGCGTACCCAACCAACCTACTCGTGTGCCTCCAAACACACAGATGTTCGAAGGAACCTGACTTCTGCTGAACTGCTTGAGCTCATCTCTAACAAACAGGTGCTGTGAGAACAAGAACCGTAATTGAGTTAATGTAGTGGAGAAACACAGTAAAGTGTTTTTTATCAGTCAGTTATATGATCCAGGCATATAATAAAGACAGAGTGTGACATAAAAGGCAGGAAACTGTCCTTGGTAAGTATGAGCTAACCAATATTTGTTTAAAAACTGGTATCTATTACATCATTTCCATTTACTGCAAAGCAACTTAATTTTTATTTAATAACTCTAGTAATTTGCCAATTTACATTTTTATAATATTTATTAGGATTATTTCCAATATGTAAATCATTGTTCCATTTAAACATACTCTTGTCATTATTTACAAATGTTTTGTTCTTAACCTATTAACCTAATGGAAATTGATCTTTTATCTATTTTAAAATTATAATGATTTTTTAATATATTGCAAATTTTTTTTACATTCTGTATGATGTTGGGGTTTTTTTTGTTATTTTATACATATCTTTTTTTTCTTGTTTTAATTTTGTTTAGTCAATTCTAATATGCAAGTTTTATGGAATATTTCCATTGCAATTAATTTACTATCCATTAGTTCTAAGCCACAAATACCAAATCTGTAATCACTGCCACCTTTAAAACAAGAACAAAATGACCACAACGTAATAGAGCAAAAGGGAGATGGGTACCCTCAGGTTATTTTAAAGAATTTTTCTTTGCACCTCCAATAGTAAAAATGTCAAACTGTTTAAACCTCATAGTTACAAGACTATTTTCCAATAATATAACTGCTATTTTTTACTTTTACTACATGAGAGAGCACACAAATAGGGCTTCCACCATGTTTCTTCTTTTTTTATTTTTCCCTCCCAAAGTCCAACACAACAAAAAGACTATTCCTGTCCTAAATGGCCTGCAATCCAATCAGAGAAAATTACATTAGGGTGCCAAATTTTAAAATTCAGATCAAACCACTGTGGTATACTCCTACTCCACAATCGAAAGAAAGAAGAATAAAAATACAATGAACAAACTTTCCCATCTCAACAATGAATTTTTTTTTCTTTAAATAATTTTTAGCCTTCATTTTCAATTTTTCAAAATCAGGCCTCACATTTGCAGGCCCAACATTCAGTATTAAATCTGTGCAAGTACACAGGAAAAACATTACTGCTGATTTGGGGAAGGGGGGGGGGCAGAAATTCTGATTATCTGGTACTTCAGTAAAATACAAATTAAAAGTGAAGTTTTTCAAGTGGGAGGTACCACTGGAAAGTACTTCTTCATGCAATTTATTTTACTTATTGATTTGAAAAGTAGTAGTAAAATTCTGAAATTAATGAAAAATGGTCTAAAAAGAAAATGACTCCACAATTGCGGTGCCCTCTGTGTCTGTTTCCAAAGAGAAGTACCCTAAATCTCTAGTGTTGCATACTCTCCCAAAGCCTAGTATGATACCTAAGACTTGGAAGAAAACTGTATGCGATTCTGCCACATTCTGAATTTCCCATGATGTCAATAGGGCCTGAGGATATCAACACTGTATGTCAGATTTTAATTATGGACAAAGTCTTCTTAAACATCTGCTGTGTCTGTACATGAACCTTACCATGCAGATATGTACTTTTAAGCAAACAAGGTATTACAATTTAATTGGAGTGGTTATAGTATACTAGTATTGAGAGCCGTCCACCCGGTGAGTGACATGCCAAAATAAAGTGAGAATCCAGCCCAGCAGTAAGTCTCTGCAGGGTAGAAATGCTGTGATTGTTACTAAAATAAAACATGGGAAATTTTACTATGGTGCAAAACATGGTACATTTTACTGCTTACAAGTACTAAGTCGGGTGAGTTCTAGTGGGGGGGGGGCAGGAAAAGCAGATCCATGAAGCTGATGTACCCGTATGAACAGCGAGAGGTTAAAAATGAGCATGCTAAATGAAACAAAAATAGTAACTCTGAGAAAAACATACAGAATCCCTAAGCAGATGCTAAGGAAAGCCTTTGAAGCAGTTAGTATAACTAAGTCTGAAACCAATAGGCTTATGCCTATTGAAGGACAAGGGTAATTGAAGGAAACAGTGATGAAGCAGGGAAGGAGACAGAAATAACCTCAACTGGGAAAAGATGATTCTATTAAAGTGGTCTTTATCCAACAACACATTCCTTGTGCTTTTATTTAAGACTGTCATATATCTTTCTCAAAAGACTTCCTCCAACTAATGAGTCCAAATCTACACTGGGAATTAAGGCTCCTAGCCACATATTATGTTAACCCCACACACACGGCATGTGTCGACAGTGCTCCACTCACTTGTTCCTCTCACCTGTATGTATTCTCAAGTGGACCTTTAAGTGATGTGATGTTCTGAAAGTTTTTCCACAATATGGGCAGTCTTTCATGGCAGAACCAAGGCTCCTGTCTCTCAGTAAAGCTGGCTGCTGGACTCCTACAGATCTCCCAGCATCTTCTCCAATGTCTGCAACAAAGAAATGTTCTCACATCACTTCAGCACATGTCAGAAGTTGTTCTCACTAAAACTGCTAACACAACACAAAGTTAAACATGTCAATACTACACCTGTCTATTTCATTCTTTAAATCTGACAGAATGCTGACAATTCATGTATTTTCTTGTTATTGTCTTAAATTATTTCATCTTTCCTATCATCATTTTAAGCAGCATATGGTACCTTTATATTGAACTGAATTATACAAGAAAAGAAACAGCTGTGTCAGCAGCTGGTTTGATTTCTTCTTTTGCTTAGTTCCTATTAATTTTTCCTCAAAAAGTTTTAGATTGTTGTTTTGTTGAAACTGTTTAATTTATAAGTAGTGTGAGAATCTGTATGCTTTTAGAGGGAAAAAGTTTGCATCAGTATATTAAAACAACAGAATTGCAGTGACAGGGGGGTCCAACAGCAGTGCCGATGGCTGCACACAAAGCTCATCAACTTCCTTCTGCAACATTTCAGCAGCTGAGTTACAACACACGACCTAGTGAGTGACCTAATATCATGGGAAAGGCAACGAAAAAAAATTGGTCAGATGAGGGGGAATTCCTTCTCCCTCTCATCTGCAGCTCCTGAGTTTTCTCCTTCAGCGTTCACAGCTACATCAATTCTTTGCATCGTAGTACAATGGGTAAAACTCCAGGACACCTTTTCTCTCTCCTAATATAAAGAAGCAGTCATTCTCAGCCATCTTGAATAAGCTGCTATTACCCAAGCAGGCTATGAACAAAATAACTTACAAAAGACTGACATAAAAATTGCAAAAATATAGGGCGTTTTTAAAATGTCATTATTCAAACCACACAAGACTCATCTGTCATCCTGTACTTACAAGGTCATGTAATATCACATATATGTATCGATTCATGATTTCACCAAAAAGTATCATGGCGAATGTTGAAATTCTGAAGCAGATTTACACTGCTGGCACACCACAGAGGTGAAATACACACGGACACATCATCACACCCCCACACAAGAGCTGAGCTATCTGGGTTATTCTGAGGTGGGGAGCACAGAGTTAAAATCTGCATGCAGAGTCTTGATTATTTCAACCATAAACTACTGACTAAAAATGTTCTGTCTTTACCCATTTGGTATGTAACTAAAAGCTGTCAGGAAACATAGTGCAGTCTACACAGTATTGCCTTTTAAATGGAAGTGATGGGACATAAGAAAGACTTAAACATTTGGCTAATGAAAACTATCCACACAGTAGCAGAGACCCAAATACCACACTTCTGGAAAAGGCAACTCTAACAGGCATTTCATTATTTATTATAAAATGGTCCCTCTAAACTGTTCTGCTTAAATCTGAAAGAAAGGGATGAGAGACTGAGTAAAAAAAAAATAAAAATTTAAAGATACTTATCTTAATCATGTATGTAATCAAGCTACTGCTAGTTTTCAAAAGGCTAAATCTGACAGTTTTCACATCACCTTCTTGTTTAACATTTTCTGATTGTACTTAGACTGCAGAGTTAAAGTACAATATTTAAGTTAGAAAGCTAGTAACTGTCATTGTGAATTATTCACAAGTATGTAAAGTAACATACTGTAGGAATTTATTTTGTCTTTAGAAGTCCAGGAAAACATATATAGGTGCTAGTCTATAATCCCAATCTCCCTAAAGAGTTCCCCTTTTTTTTCTCCTTAAAAGTTGTATATAATCATGTCTTAAGCTGCTTTAGGAAGAAATTAATTCCTAAGTGCAAAAAGATTTTTTCTGAAGTGCAAAACACAGAATGCATGATGATAAACTGCAGGATTTTATTTTGCTTTTCAATAAATACTATATGAGCATTATAGATAAATATATAGATAAAGCTAATAAGCCACTCAGGAGGAATTTACCGAATAAGTCTACTAGTTATGTTTTGCTATATGTCACTCTAAATGATGGCCTGTTATCCATTTGCCTTTTATCTTTCTATCTAGAATATGTGTGGCCCAATAAAAAAAGAATAAATTTGTAAGATAAACAGCTCGCTTTGCAGATTTAAGAGTCTAATTTTCACTTTACACAAAATTGAATTTTTTGCAAGGCAGCGAGACGATGGAGTTTACTCTAGCACTAATCCCTCTGAAAAAGCAAACCGAAAACAACAATGAAGCAAAGAAAGATGTGGGTGGTCTGAAGAGTTTTCTTTTAGATTTAAGTAGACATACAGTAGATAGCTCCAAAGGCTTTGCTCCAACAGAGGCCTTACCTTGAAGAATTTTTCTTCCCACAGTGAAAGCATTCCTAAGACTTTAAAGCTGGGCTAAGGGGTTTTCTTTTGAATTCCTCTGCCTACAAAGCCCACCGAAGCGCTGGAGGCCATCGCTACCTGAATGAGCAGCTTTACATCCAAGTTCTTTTATTTCCAACAATGAAAAGATATGTTCAAGGCTGCCGACTCTCCCCACCAAACACTACCCCAACTTCTTACTAGGGCCCCATTTTGGCAAATTGTACCTATTTGTCAAGGCACTTAAGTTTAAAAATGTGCTTAACTTTAAAACGCATGTAAGTCTCGCTGACTCTGCTACCAAGGGGTTTTTTATACGGAGTCTTTCAAAGCAATCTATGGAAAGGCAACGCGAGAAAAGTAACACAGAGCAAGGAGAAGAGACCAGCAAGGAAAAAGCTAAACAGCAAACTGGTGAAAACGGACTATGCCAACAACAGTGTATGTGGGGAATGAAAAATCTTCAGCTCTACCAATAACCGTGTATTTCACACCTCTGATGTCCCCTTCCTCCTGTTACTGACCCCCCCTTCTAAGTAGATACTCTCAGTACTGTTAAATTGTGCAAAACTGTAGTAAAATTTTACAGACCTGCAGAACTAGGATTAGCCCCAGCAAATTCATTTAATGTATGATTTACTTGGGATTTGAGCTATGGTTTTGGGGCTGCTCGGTTCCAAGGATAAAAGATCAGGAAGGAAAGAGAACAGTTACTTATCTTAGAGCCATTGCGGTTCACTGAGTTATGTGGTCTACATGATGTGCACTCGATGCATGTGAGATTAGACTGCTTTTTTCACTATCTACTTCCATTATAGGTAGGTCTATGTCCTGAATGTCTTCCTGCCCATCCCTACCTTTCCTGATTTGAGTGCAGGAAATAATAGAGCAGAGCATAAAATATTGTATAGATGTACATGCCAGATGTAAGTCGTCTGAGCCTTGTCTCTGAACTTACTTTCGCTGAGCTTTCCTTTCACTTTGAAAGCATCTGTTCACAGCAAACGTCATGGACAGAAGTGCATAACACAACATTCAGTTCTACACATGAAACCGGTCTTTGTGTCAGTGTAAGTAGAAGGCAACAGCTGTGAGACCTCCAGCAGCTACGTATGCTGTACCTGCTGGGCGGGCAGACACTGCTCCGCGGCGCTGGACACAGAGGAACTCAGCCATGAAGCAGCTTCTGGGGTGGTATGACAGACACACCTCTTGTGTACCGTGCCTCAGCTACTCTTGGTAAGTGACTGTGCACATGTCCTCATGGGACAAATGCAAGGAAAGAAAGTTCACTTTAAGATCCATATCAGAAGATGGCAATTAGCTGCATAACCAAAGAGCTAATGTGAGCAAATCTATTTGCCACACAGACTGAAATTAAAATTAAGCAATCCATAGGATCAGTATTTGAAGGACTAGCCCTACTTCATTCAGATAGACGGCCGCTTCTCAGGAGAGGAGAGATAAAAAGCCACCACTCCCCTCCTAGCATGGAGATGACCCATGCCGTGCTGCAGACTGCTCTCACGTCCCCTCAGCACCTGGAAAAGAAATTTCCACAGAGCCAGATAATCTCAATAAACAGTTTTGAGCCAGGAGCACTTTTACAGTGGCAGGTTAAAAGAAAGCCAGAATCACACCAGTGAATCCTTTTTTACAGCAGATACCTTACTAGGTGTCAGAAATTATCTACGCAGAAGTGAGCCATTGCCATGGCTGGCAGTGCCCTCAGCGCACAGATAGACGTTACAGAGGCACGATGCCCAATTCGGGGGATATTTCTACAAAGAAGAACACAAACTTAGGTGGATATTGAATGTGTGTACCCAAAGCAGAAGCTATCTAGCCAGTCACATGAAGAGGAAAAGAAAAATAATTATTTGAAATTTCCGTATGTGCTCTGTATGACTGGTCTACCTGTCTGGGATGACTATACACACATCTAGAAAAGCATTAATTGCTTTTGTAAAAAGAAACCTGTTTCAGCTGGTTAGGTAGCAGCACTGACTTCAGTCATGTCGGCAGCCAGATCTTCAAAGGAGCATCTACATACATGTCCCATAAAATTTACTGGAGTATTTATTTCTCCACGTATGTGAAAGTGCAGGAATTCACAAAGAGGTACTTTCACATTCAAAGCAGCTAAATTGCAGTCCCCATGCAGACTAAATTATCAATGAGGTCAGCTGGAATTTGTCAACACAAGGATTGCCAAACTAGCCAAAACAGGCAATCACACGGGAAAGGTAATCAATTCACAAAACAGATAATCACACAAGCATACTTTTCAGACATTGTTAAAGATCTCTCTGAAAACTACATAATCCCAGTTTGAATCCTGAAATACTCAAAATATTTGTAGTTCTTTAGAACTGCCTGTAAAAGTTAATGAAACATGGTGCAACAAGAAGTGGTAGTGACTATGGTTATTTTTTTGATGATCTATAAACAACTCAGATTAGCCCATTTTATAGCAGGAAAAATTATATCCTGAATCTAATGTTAAGAAGGGAATTAGAAGATATTTAGTGTGTTAATCCTGTCACTGCCTCTGCCTTTATGCAAGTTTCCTGGGAAGCAGTACAAGATAGGCAAAGTTAAACGTGCTTTACCTTCCTTGCCTATTCCTTTGAGAAAGCTTTAATAATACTGAAAATAGTGGAAAATAGGAATATAATTAGGGATATAACTAACCATTTTCTTCTAGCTACCTGAAGTAGCTTCAATTAGTGTGCTTCCATGTAAATGAAAACAGAATCTGGCCCAGCGCTCATAATTTGAAATTAGAATCCTATTAGCAGATGTCAGTACATATTTTTGCTGATGAAGTTCATGGCTTACAATGAAAGAGTCTAATATTACTAAATATTACAGTTATATTTTAGGCCTCCGGAAAGAGTTACGAATGTCTTCGGTCAGGAACAACTTGCTGTCTCTATTGTTTCATCAAGGATTTAGGTTTTATAATGACCATATATGGGAATCTTAAACTGTTAATACGGATTGGCAGAGAATTTGTTTAAACAGAGAGCTATTTTAGAAGAGAATTGGAAAGCAGGCCTACTAGTGAGAAAGCAGCATTCACATTGTTTGTATTATTAGAAATAAAGATTATACCAAAGGTTCCACTGGTAAATAAAAAGATACCACTTCTGACGTCAGACTTCCCACTTAGCCCTCTGAACCACCCAGGCACACAGAAGGCACAAACTGTCCTGCCTCTCCTACCAATCAGTGCATTACCAGATTTAAATTTAAAATAGAATCTAAATTAAACTGGAGTAAAATACCCATACCCATTTATATGAGGTAAGATTTAGAAGTGGGCAAACGGCAGCCATAGCCAATACCTTGGACTACAGGGGAGCTATCTAGGCGTTATTTCAAGCACAAGAGAAAGGGAGCCATAATATTCTAAGCATAATAACTGGTAGGTCGCAGACCTGGGGGCAGCGCACACCCTTTAAGCCCATACCTGGAGCACATTACACACTTGAAGAGTGGTGTTTTTCACACCTCCTGGGTGCAAAACACTTTTGCACGACAATACTGCATATATGAAAAGGTTGGTTACATCTTAATGCTTTTCACCACGGCACACGTACTGAGAAACATGCAAGAGGCTGTATATACAGCATGCAAAGAGACATCAATAGACACTTAACCAAAATTAAGCTTGTGTTTATCACAAAATGTTTCTTATCTTCTTTTTTTTTCATTTTAATCAAATTCCCTACAGAGTTTTTGTGTTGGAGCTCTTAGCAGTCCTACTTTTCAAATTGTTCTAAAACTTTAAAACCTTTTAAGATAATCAAATTTCAAGCACAGTTTCTGAGGACATCATTTCAGCTGCCTGATTTGTTTGAAGAAATATGTGACCAAAAGACACAGAAAATCAGATGTAGTACATAAAAAACCAGGGTTGGTTACTTGCCATTAACTTACAGAGCTCAGTTTGAACTGAAAACTAAGCATATTGGGGGAAAAATGATTTTTTAGAGAGAACATTTTTTGCATTAGACCTTTTTAACTGTATCTTAAAAAAAAAAAAAAAAAAAAAAGACATCTTAGGCACCTTACAATATCTTTCATTTAACAGTTGGCAGAAGGAAACTCCCAGATGAACATTGGCCTGTGTCTTTCTCTTTAACCAGCTGAGTGATCCAAGCTTTTAATAAAGCTGTTCCAATTATTGTAAAAGTCATCTAGTACCTTATAGCCACAAATATTGACAGTTTATTGCACAACGCATTCATGACATTTGAAGGTCACATCATACATAATACATACACTTTTATAAAAGTGTCTGGAACAAAGAGATACATGATCAGCAATTACATCTTACTATTTGAGGGTATGATTTTATATTTATTTAAAGTGAAATACAATATGAAATGCAAATTGTTAATAAAACACAAAATAGTTCATTTTCGGTATTTATTGTTTTATTAATCAGCAATACTGCGTTCAGTTGTACAAAAACAACTGAATGTGGTCCATGCACCAAGAAGACTACAGTTAAACATCATTATCCTCCAAACCACCACACACGGTCTTAGCTCAGCATGAGAAGAAAGTAAGCTTAAAACTTTAATCTCACTACTGTATATCTCTCCAGCCTACTGAATTCAATGAAACTTCCACACTTACATCTGAATCAGGACCTTAGCATATTACTGAAATACTAGTTTTGATAAAATGGAATCAAAATGAAACTGGAAGGCATGCTGAAGAGCTTTAATGCACATGCAGGCCTATCAAACTTCTTCATCCTCTTCCAGTGCTCATGACTTTTAAGGCCACTCTAAAAACACACAGACGTGCACAAATGGTATAATTAAAAGGTGTAAGCTGCAATTTATACGTTCAGACCTGTGCACAGTCCTTCAATGAATTCAACAAACATTAGAAATACACAGAGCATGGCCCTGACAGTGCTTGTCTTTGGTTAAACAGCCTTCATTTTATGGTAGCATCACTAGATCCTGGAACCACCAGCTACCTAACGAGACCTGAGCTTGCAGCAAATTTCCACATAGATAACAACACCATTCCCTCTAACACCATTTTTGCTTGTTTGTTTCAAAATCCTGCTATCTTCTTTCCTAAGGTCTTCACATGCAAGACACTTCTACCATCCAACTCCCTTCACCGGCTTTTCAGTTCCGCTACTCCAAAACCATGGCTTTGAAACCCCACTTCCTTAACTTGACTGTATATAGATCAAAGCACTTCAGATCCCAAAGCACTTCAGATCCCAAATCACTGGGTTTGCCAGATTAAGTCTATGAAACTCCACTGGACTTGTCTAATCTTTCCACAAGAAAAGTGGATGCTTTGGGAGAAGATGTACTTTGTCATTTGTCAGAACGATGGGTCTCTTTGCTATCTTGAATGTAATGCTAGTTACTTTCAGTGATGAGCTTCTGCTTGTTCTTGCTTTCTTCGGAAGCACACATCAGAGCTGCCATGACAGCTTATTGTACTTCTCTGTCCAGAATATGTATCTTTGCAAGCAAAGCAGGTACTCTTTGCATCAGCAGTGCTGGACTTAAGTACATACACATGGATCTTTCATTGGTACTTTGCCAATGTTCTTTGTCATCTAACCTCAAAATTTACTCTGGTGTTCATTTATACTTCTGATAGCAATGTTAACTCCCAAACCTTCCATACAACATACTTTCGTACATGGTTTTCTCCTTTTCTTAAAACAAGCTTAGAATATTTTGGATTTTTAGTATATGTTTACGCCAACAGCATTCTGTGATTCTCATGTACGCCTGTCTCGCTAGTTTTCTTACCCAAACCCTTGACTCACCTGTGTTAGCTTTGATCCTGACACCTACATTTGAAACAGACACTTGGTTACTGACCAGAGAGGACGAGGTCTTTGCTCACTTCATACAGATTGTTTACTGCTTTTGGAGAAAATTCCAGTGGGGAATCTAAGCAGAGAAGCTATCCAACTGGACCATCTTTTGGATTTGTATGTGCTATTTGTAGGCAGGTGTTCAGGTACCAGATGGCCTCAAAGCCCATACTACTCAGGTTATAGCAGCTTCTACAGACTGTCTGCGTTATATTCCCATCTCTGAGATTTGCAGAGTGGCTACATGGAGCTTGATAAACACTTTTACCTAGCATTGCTCTCCTGATGCCAAGGCTAGATCAGATATCCAATTTGGGAGAGTTGCCTTACAGTCCCTCTTTAATTAAGTACTCCTGATCTCCCACTCCTGGGATGGATTGCTACTGCTGATTAAGCTCCAGAAGTAAGGATCTGTGGAGGCAATTTCATGAGGGAGAAAATGAAGTTGCTAGCTAATCAGCTAAAATAACCATTAACTGGACTTCTGTGGATGAATATATTGCCACCTTCTTGCTTCCATACTTACCTTGTTTCTTCCACATGTTAGCATCTCTACATACCCATAAACCAAACAGGTAAGGTGTACTTCATTGTGACCTCTATCTTGTTGCTAAAATACACGTGGGACAAACAGAACCATTTGGTACAGTGTACACGCTACACTATGAAGAAGATCCAAGACGTTGTCACTAAACTATAGGAAAGATGGTGAATGTGGGTGGAAGAGGCTGGTATTGAACCTATTTTCCCTAGGTTCTCCCCATGTGCCCGACAATGCAGTCTGTGAGATTTTAAAAGGCACAAATTAACACCCAACTCCACATAGTTTTCAAAATCGATTAATATATTTTAAAATCTTTTGAGCACTTGTATGGAAATATTTAATAACTACACTAGCCAAGTTTCATCCTGAGTTCCTGGGCTTAAACAAATCCAAAAAACAAACAGATCATTTTTTCAAGTCAGAAACAGAGGCTTGCCTACATTATAAGTAGCTCTCAGAGCATCAGGTACCATTGGAGAATTTTTTGCATACTATTGATTAGGAAAAAACCTTTTCATTATTATTATCTTATCACAGGGCAGCAAAATCAGCATAGAAGTGCCGGTAGGAGGTCATCAGATTTTATAAAAATTCATTCTAATAATGTAAATGATTTAAAATGTCACAGGAACATCTTTCCATAGATGCCTGTAAGAAAGAAACGAACAACAGACCCAGACACATAAAAAAAACCTGTGCAGGTAGCTAAATTACTAATTTCACCCTCAACAAAATGAGAAAGAATTAAAGACTCATTCCATTTACAGATTACTGATTACAGAGTGCTGACAGTGTCCAAAATGCGAGTAACGTCAAGGTGTGTGTTACATTTGGACTACGGTAATATAGACTTCTCCAGTATCTGCATTTTCTTACTTTTTAATTTCCAGTGCTGCCTTCACACTAAATGAATGCTTTGACCTAATACAAATACCTCTGTAAATAACTTTTTTCCCATTTAACTTCTTTGGTACATGCCACTTCAATACAATTTCCAACTTCTTTCCCCATTTCACAAAAAAATGAGCTGTACTTCAAGAAATACTTATGACAAACTCTGAATCTATTTTACTAGCACCCTTTTTCTATAAATAAAATATGTTCATTACATGAGTTTTGCTATAACAGAAAAATACGTATTAAATTAATTACTTGCAAACTTGAGAAGGGATCCCTTTACTGTTGGCTCCCCCCCCGCCCCTTATAGGTTTAACAATGTATTGCGGGCATACTGAGACCACAATGTCTTTAAACGTGATATTATATGAATGGACTCATTAACTGTTTTATTCTAATGATGTATCTCAGAAAGTACATTAATAGGTCAACGTGTATCCATGTTTTGTAAAATAGCCTTGAAGTACACTGATACTGTAACATGCTATTTGTGTGCTATAAAAATATGAAATGCTGTGTACGGAGCTGATATATTAATAATCCGGTTTTCCTTTGCTACTATGAAAATATAAGATTTTTCATCTGAACTATCCTGGTAGAAACAAAAAAACCCAAAACAAAACAAAAAAACACAAAACAAAAAAAAAACAAAAAAAAAAAAAAAGAGAAAAATACTGTTTTGAATGCTCTTCTCTGATTTAGCTGAGCTTGTGGCAATAACTGGTTTAGGCATAGGCTTCAGTATGCTGGAATGATCCTGAAACTAATTTTGCATGTGTTGGAGTTGGACTGTGGCCATGCACGTCAGTATGCTGGAACAGAGTTATCTAAATCCTGAGCCTTATTTTACATGTGCTGGTGTTGGACTGTGGCCCTGCAATCTTTTAGGTCTCCATCTGTAGCTATCAAAGCCAGGGTGTGCCCAGCCACTCGCTACTGTTCACTGCTTTCCTTCCACGGGAAAGCTACAGGCTTGCAAGCACCCTCCCGCAAATTGGTGCGACTGGAGGCTCTTCAGAGTCCTGGCAGGTCTCATCAAAACCTTCCTCTAAAGCCTCTTTGCTGCCATGGTCGGCCTTTTGCAGCACATCCCACTTCCTATATCAATATAATCTTAGACAGTTATCAAGCCCCACATCAGTGACAAGAAATACCAAGCTCTCGCACAGATGTTCCCTCAGATTCAGTGAGTTAATTCCTCTTTCTGTACCAGGTAAAACAGCCCACTAATTTTTAAGTAAGCTATGGAGACCACAGCTCCAGGACTGCTGGAAAGCCGCTCTGAGTTTCCCAGCCTGACAGGGCTCTCCCTGCGACCATCGGCCAAAGGGGTTTGAAGCCCCAACAGTCTATTCAGAAGCTAGCAATTGGTTTCTTCTGGGGAAGGGGGCAAGAAAAGATCAGGTACTCAGAAGCCACATTCCTCCAAAAATACATGAAACGCTGGCTATACACAAATCTGGAACACCAACACAGAGGCGGTGATAGGGACTAAGCAAAGCAAAGGTAGTTGTACAAAGTACTTCTCACACCCCAGAGATGAAATGATAGCCTCGAGGGACCTGCAGACTGCTGGTAACACGGTACGAAGTTTTTGCATGCCTTCTTCCACTTGCTTACAGCTCCTCCACATTAATCCACCAGCAAATACATATTTTAACCCATCAGGAGCATCTACAAAATCAGGAGATAATCTGGACTAAATTATTTGCAAGCACATTTCTCTACCAGAAATTAATAATGTTTTGTCTCTACAGAGCCTACTAAACTGAGGAAACCACGTCACACTAAGGTCAAGAACAGACATTCACATGAAGATCAGGCATTCATCTGTGACTGGACAGACAAGTTGGCTCACTGTCTGCCTCGGAGACAGAGGAGGACTTATTTTAGAAGAAGGAGGGTTGTTCCATCTCTTAACTTATTAGCAATGCACTTTCTTCAAAATCCAACAGTAAAAGAAATTCAAAACCCAGGTAGTCTGCATGCATGGAAGCACCTTTTGTTTAATAAATAATTCAACCATGTATTCCTTTTTAATTTAAAAACGGTCTGACTGAACAGTCAACAGAGTGAACTAAAGTTGGCAAAACACAGTGTTGAAAAATTTAAAAGTGTATTCAAGGCCATATTCATTTGCTTCACTTCTCATAGACTGAAGAGACAGGCTGTGCTGAAGTTCTAGCTTTTTGGTTATCTCTTAAATTATACACATATTCACATGATGAGCACTTGATTTTGAAAGCTGCTCTGCCCTGGAATTAGTCTGTCTCTCTTTCCGTTATCAGCACAGCAGCCCCTGCTCCTTCACCTCATGAACATCATCTGAAACTCAGCCAAAAAGTTCTCATGAGCTCCTCTGTTGTGCCTGTGTGGGCCAGACTTAACTATCGACCGTCCTGGAAAACAGAAATACTGTAAAACATTCTGGAAATATCCAGCTCATCATCAGAATGAAGGTCCCATATATTAATAAGCATATGGTAAGGTACAGAACACATCTGGCTCCAAAAATCTGCGGATAATGATGCAGTGAAATCCATCCTGGAACTGAATTTGTAACACACTATTGCAAATGCACACAAATACTTGAAATTCGTTGGGTGCATTTGGTACTGACTGATCCTCTTGAAGACAGTCAAAAGAATATAGCACTATCCTAAGTATGAATTCACAGGTTGAGTTTCTGTAAAACAGAATCCTTAGCAGTAAGCAGCTGAGGATAAGAAGGAAAAAAGCAAATAGAGTCAACTCTTACATTTAGCTTTCTGCACCACAATGTTTAAAAGAAATCCTTGAATTTCAGAGCAGACAGCAAGGAAAAAGTAATGCTGTGGTGAAACCTTCTTACGTCAGATTCCTGGAGATCTTATTCCCCCACATATCCCAAAGCAGCAGCAGGTACTTAATGCCTTCCCAAGAAAGGCCAACCTTTGCCCCCACTCTGATGAGTGTCTGATTCCCATCACTGTGAATGGCTTACAGTGTTTTGCACCCTTTCTGATCAGCATCAGAACCGACTGGCTCTGCAGCTATCACGCAACATCCACCAACATGAAATTACCAGCTTGATGATGCTCACATGACATGAAATGCCGACAGAAGGAAATCTTATCTCAGAGCAGTGAGATATGCAGGAAAGGTCTTTACAGGGGAGGAGAACAGGGGCAACCTAATCCTTACAAAGTAACACTGACTTTAAAGAAAATGACTCAGCAATAACGTATCTTTCAAAGTGGGCATACTTATTTAAAACAAATCTCCTTAGAGCCACAGGATGACAGACATGAGTCACATTTGGAAGCGGCAGAAGTTTCACACATACATCTTGAATTATTTCACAGCATATGGAAGACGACCAGCTTTTCACCAAATATTCACTATTCTAAACAGTAGTAAAATAACCTGCAATATACAGGACGAAAACACTAACCAGACCAGATAAACACTTTATATGGATATATACACACATATATAGATATATAACATATAAATTATATATGTATATAACTTTCAACACCTTGTGCTGTCATGACAAAACAGCCTATGAATTATACGTGCGGAATAAAACTCTGAATCTGACAAAATCTGAACAAATGCTCAGGGTAACTATAGAGATTGTTTAGACCCAAACTCCTACCATGAATTTGTAACACACTATTGCAAATGCACACAAGTCAGAGAGTCTTAAGATTCTAATTTTGGCCAAGCCCTAGCTTACATCGAGACACTTTGCAGTAAGTACCATCCCAGTGAACGGACCAATTTAAACCCTGAGAATGCAGGCTACTGCATTTGTGGAGACACATGTTTCCATGCCTTTTCAGGATGGTGCTAGTGGGAGCCACTCCAATAGCCTGGCAAGCCCACGCAGAATTTGGTGCATAACAAACTGGCTTGCAACCGGTTACATTTGAAAGCTGTCTACAGTGGGACTGGCCAACCTAACAAAGTAAAGTATGGGGTTGAGAAAAGGTGAATGGCAGTATAAACTGACTGAAATAATTTCAACAATTTTACTAGTACTGGCCTTTTTCTGGCTACGGATTCTGCGCTAGCTCACTACAGATATGTGACTAGTCACATGGGTCATACCTGCTTGTTTT
>NC_054068.1:13351810-13376810 GCF_017639655.2 Falco naumanni
CTTGAGCATGTTGTTTCATCTTGCTGCATCTCAGTTTCCTATCTATAAAATGGAGTTAATATTTACCACACGGTGGAACCATAAGAATTGCAGTCAATGACTGCAAATGGCTTTGAAGATGTGGAGTAAGACACCAGTGAGCATTAGTAGCCGAGGTGACACTAAGGAGCCAGGGAAGCGCACCGCTCCCCACGCAGCACTGCCAACAGGGCTCGTGCTTAACCAGCAGCACACACTGCAGCTCGGCACGGCACCTCCTCGACTCACAGATGAAAATTACTTCAACCCCACGGTGACTGCTATTACTCTGCCCTGCTAGGCTGAAACCATTAACAATATCCAGTTTGCATTCTAATTTAAAACGTACACAGGTCTCCAGGTGTAAGATAAAAGCCCCCTCTCCCCTCCACCACCAGCCCGTGCAAGGTGCAGGTATCTCCTAGCTGAAATCTTCGAAAGAAATGAGAGGAACAGGAATTCAGCACGCCTGTCGGCATGCATTCAGCCACCACCGAGGAAAAAAAAGACTTGCACTACTTCAGGGCCAACTTTCCATCCCATCACCCAGCAGTCGGGTCAGGAAGGCAGGTGAAGCCCAGCGCAGCTCGCTGTCTCCGGACAGCTGGAGGACGGAGCGTGCGAGCCTTGAGAACAGCGTCAGAGTGGGAGCAGAACTGAACGAGGCGAACAGTCAAGGGAAAAAATGGCATAAAAAACTAACCCCTACAGTTTACAAATTCCAACTGAACATTTGTATGGTCTGGACAGTAAAAAAAAAAAAAAAAAAAAAAAAAAAGAGAGAGAAAGAAGGGAAAAAAAAACCATCCAAAAAAACAGAGAGATGGGGAATCTTGAACTCCGGGGCTCTATTTCCAGTACAACCACCCAGCTGCTGTAAAACTCAGTTTACCTATTTGACAGGCTTAGTTAATTAATGTTTGTAAAGTGCTTTGAGATCCCTGGATGATAGTGCTATATAGGTATAAAGTATTATTATACTAGAAAGTAAAATGTCCCATAAAATAGATATTGCCCTAAATTCTGGTAAAAGTTAGTGCAATAATGTAAAAAGCTGGTTATGTGCCTACATTAAACCCAGATTTAAAAGCATTAGCACATCACCAATGTGCTCCTGTTTGGCATGTGTTTTATGCCCAATACCCTACTCTGGCACATTAACAATCTGTGTATTCATTTATCAGCAGTACATTTTGAATTGTATATTTATGGCACAGTGCACTTTTCATAGCTGAAAATTAATGAACATGCCTCTCTCGTAACAAACAAGCACCTGTGCTGCATAGTTAGTAATCGGAAACAGATTTATTTTTATTAGTGTATATGTGGGCAAAATTTCTATTTTTTTTAAACTATGGTATGCTAAAAGCTTGATTATAAGAGCATATTCTGCCAAAGGATATCTTTGTTTTATAAACTTCTCCTTATAATTTCTGCCTGTAATATTTTCTTTTCAGATTTAGTGATAATGCCTTCATATAGAATGTAATCATTTGTTTGCAGAGCATACTTGTCTTGACAAATCAAGTTCTGAGCTGTTGCCGACCACTACTATAACAAAATGAAAATCCGCAAGTAATGAGGAAGATGGAACTGAATATTTAACCATTTCAGCTAAGGAGAGCTTCCCAAATATGTTTTCGTTCATTCACAGCTCCAGTCAAAACTTCATCACCTGCATCACTTTGGACAAATTAATCCTGGAGATGAACTCTTCCTGTCTCCTGGCCTGTTACTTAACAGTTGTCCTTTTTATTATTTAAGGACAGAGTTTAGCCCAGGAATCAAGGAAAGATTAAAAACCCATGAAGCCTATCTACATCTTGAAACATGCTGCTGGCCCTTAGATTAATCTTCATTTAACTTTCTACCTGCTGCAACTCTAAAATGTCCAGGGATCTGTTCCAGCACCATAAAAAAGTACAGCCGTTCCAGTTCAGTCCACACTAACCTACTCGTTTATTTCTGAGTATAAAGAAACACCTCCTAAACATCTGCTGGCACTGCCTTCACACATTTGTGGCCTTGTTGCTCCCTCCATGGCTCCTTCATAGCCTGTGGCCTGCAGGGGCTTTTCTGGGGTTAGAAACTGGAGGTGAAAGAAAATAGTCCTTCATCACCCAACCATACATGAACTAGACCCCTGTACCACTCCGCACAAGATGTTTCAGCTTATGATAATGCCTGTAATACTGCAATCAAATAAAAACCTTGTCATTGATAATGGTGGCAAAAGAGGTAGCTTATTCATTTTTACTTCACAGACTATCTGTGTGGAAAACAATCCCAAACTATGAAGATAATCAAGTATTTAAAGAGGTGTTAATTTGGAAGCCTCCATTTCATTTCAGTAGACCACAACTTCAAATCCAAACTTGAATATAGACTCTTTCATTGAGCTCTTTAATCAAATTCATTTGTAAATTAAGCTACAAACAACCTGTCAAAGCCCATTAAGAAACCTGAACAAAACTCTTCTGGAGTATGTACTGTACACCACCATGCAGTATAGCACATCGAGCCTCAGATCTACACTGCTCTTCTCTGTGGTGTTCTGCAAGACTGTTGGATGCAAACATTGCTTTTCAACGGCCTATATCTAACCGTTTCCCGTTCGCATACCGAGATGGAAATACTAACGTCAGAATGCCAAAACATCTAGCCAGAAAAGATTCTTCTGCATCTAGCAAGCTTATGCCCATCTTGCTAACTTTCATTATGTATCCCTTATGAGTTTTATAGTCCCTTCAACTTTAGGAATATACTCTGTATGGGAAAAAAACTGGCATTTATCTTATCAGCCATCTACCTCACACCACAAAAACATTTACTTTCCACGAAGGAATGGGTATTTGTTAGTATTTCAAATATAAAGCATCCTACTAACAAAGACATTAAGAAAAACCCCTATGTATTCAAGCAGCACGTAAATTGCAACAAAAATTTTGTTAAAGTAAAAATCAGCTGATGCTGAAGCCTTGCAGCCCTGACCTCCAACAACAGAGAACTCATCTGAGATTAATTGCCAAACCGATTCCTTCTCTTGCAGGGCTGTGGAGTGTAACTTCTTGCAAGCAGTTATGTTCAGGAGGAGCACTAGGCATAGCTCATTCACAACCTGGCCACTGGACATAGAAAATCCTTCTAGTACTTCAAAGTTACTATCTCCTCTCCGCCAGCTGCTCATTTCAAAGCTGTCTAAGCTCAGAAACTCAACACCAGCCCGCTTCTCAGCATAGGACCAGACTGGGAAGGGAACAAAGTTTTCCACCTCTTAAAGCTGAGAACGGGACGGTGCTTTTCATGGTCCAGTCACAACCCAGCATGGTGTTTAAGCTGTGTTTTTGCTTAGAGCTCAGCGAAACCAGGATTTGGTTTTGGGAAACTTACGTGCTTCATGAGTTGTGAAAGAGTCCCTGGGTTAAACACAGTGGGGTTTTCAGAACACAGAAGCTGGAAATGGAAGTGATGTTGAAATTTTGAGCTCTTTGGGGAAACATGTACAAGGCATGCCTCACTAATAACACACTATGAAAAAAGGCAAAATGTTGCTCTGTGTCAGTAATGATATCTTCTCAGTTTGGCCTTTTAATGCTGATGTCAATAGTAGCCCTGCCTAATTTAAAAAGTAGAATATGTTTCAGTAATTTTTACCTTAAGTCTTTACTATATTTTACCGAACTAATGCTGTTAGAGCTGTGATGATCTAAGAATATAAACAAAGCAGAATTTGCAAGAACTAATAGCCTATATTAAAACTTAACTAATATTAAAGCAGCTAACAACCTGAAAAAGCAGGAATGCTTTTCAGGCACAAACTTTTTCAGGACCAGAGCAAGTGACAAACCTCAGGCTCAATTACTGAAGTTAAAGCAACTATTTGCAGTCTACACTTAACTCATATTTAATAGTTTTGTTTGATTTAGGATTATTTTTTTTTCATTTAAAAAAACAACTTTATTATTTTTATTTATTTTATTTTTATTTTACTACTTATTTTTAGGAAAATAATAATGTGAAGGAAGTAAATTATTTGTTTACTTTTCAAGGTATCTATTATAGCGCAAGCAGAAGCACTGAACTCAATGTACCTGTAAAGTAATTCTGCCATGGACTGGACTATTCTATTATGCTGAAGGACAGACCTGCAAACCAACACAAGCCTGTCCTGGACCTTACAAATGTTGTGATAAAATGCAAGTTTATTATAAAGGTCACTTTCATAGGCTAATATTATTATTTTTTGTGGGAATTTAACCATTTACCACTGATGACTCAACCCCCAACAGTCATCTTTTAAAACATCCTAACCATATATTTCTAAAGAAATATATATTTGTGTGACACATTTTCCACTGCTGGATGTTCTAGTTAGTATCTGAAGAAAATGGAGAATTTTGCTAAGAACAGCACCATGTTTATTTTAGTGTATTTCTGGGGATTTCTGCATAGTTTAGTGCAAAGAAATTTTTGATAAAACCCTCTAATTCATAACTAAATTAAAATCCCCTTATTTTAAAAGAAGAGTACATTAGAATTACTTTAGGTCAGTAAAATTAAAAAGCTTAACTTTCCTTATCCAAAGGCCAAAAAGAATCCTGAAAGGTTTGCATACTTCAGTCTTCCAAGAACTGTTCATGAAAAAATAAAACGTTGTACAAAACTTATACTATCCCCAATATGAACTTACTGTTGATTGAAGTTTTGATACCTGATGATCAAGTCTGAACTACTTCATCTACCACAAACTTAGAGAATACTATTTGGATGCAGTTTGAAATGGAAATTGTCAACTATTGTGTTTAAATATTAAAACCCAGAGGGGTGGGGCTCAGCTCAGTTTCACTACACTCAGCACACCACAAACCACCACCATTTAGCTTTTGTGCACAAATATTTACCCGCAGATCTCAATGCATTCAACAAAAAAAACCCTCTCTGTATTTTAGAACAGCAGAAACTGGAGCATATGAAGACAAAATTACTGGCCTAGACTTACAGAAAAGTTTGTGGAAGAAGCTCATTTCACTTTACTCCCAATCCTATCCCATCCCATTGACATCAACAACAACCTTGAAATAGTCTACAGTAAACCTAAATATTTAAAGCCATACGTTCAACTCATTTCAGCACAGATGACCTGACAGACTAAAAGACAAACATCACAGGTGGAAGCTATCACACAGATCAATACCACTGTGTCACTCCATATATAGATTGTTATAAGACATGCACATTGCAAGACACTTGCAAAGTTACACTGAATGAAATATTTATAATTGCAGAGTGGACCTGACAGAAATAAACATCTTATTTTAAAATAAAAAAATACAGTCCCTATTCAGTTTGTTGTGCAGGTACAAAGTGATGGACTTCTATATGACCTTGTTTTCTAAGCTGTCCAATTGCTTGTTTTTATCAAGTACCTCTTTGTTCTCAAACACTTCTCAAGGAACCTTTACAACAGCGACTCCCACTGCTGGGAAGCTCCATCCATTGGCAATCAATGGTCTTCTGCATTGTTCAATAAGAGCACCACAAACCATTGCTGTTGCATCACAGACCAGGAAAAGGCATTTACAACTATTTCACTGAAAGTCCTGGAAAACAGGAATGCGTAACATAAACTCAGAGAGACCCTTAAAATGTAGAAACTACTAGGCAGAACAAGTACAATCTACCAAAAGAAGAAAGTTTTCCAGATCCTAAATTTGGGCTGGGATGACAGAAGCTTTTGAATCAATCTTCAGATAAATTTCACAAAGGATTTCATATTTATCATAAATATTCAAACACTTTTATCTTAATAGAATGCAAAGTCCAACAGAGGTTGTAGCAGTTATGTTTAAGCAGGCACCTCTTCACCTGTCATAGGGACAGAGAGCAACAATTATTTAAAAGGACCTGAAACAACAGTTTGAAAAGAGAGTAAGGAAAACGGTATCAAATTGAAACTGCATGGACAATTTAGGCTTAAAGAATGTAATTACATAAACTAAATTAAGGAAAATTCTCCTTCTGAGAAAGGCAGGGCATGGTCTTTAGTCTGACAAGTGGCCAAACATGTTCCTTAGCCTGCTCAAAAAACTCTTGTAGCACCTGTGCCTCAGCACTGGAGCAATCCACAGGGAACTGGAATCCAGTCTGTAAACCACAGCACACCTGAGCGCAGTTCCCAGCACTGACATGATACAAGATGATGTCTTTTGTTTCTCTGATCAAGAGTCAAGACATTTATTCTAGATCCAACAGCGTAGTGAGAAAAGCCTGTGACTTTAGGCAGAATGGTTAAAAGCAACAGATTTTCAAGAGAGCTTGCTAGTGGCAGCTACAGCTTTTTCAGCTGACAATAAGATTCTTAGTTCCTTTCAGCTGCTCATCTGTACAATGAATATAATATCATATATATACATATGTAGTGCAAAATGTATTCTAAATCTACAATTAATATGGGTATGAAAGTATATCACCTGTTAAGTAATACTCTCCACTAAATTTCTTGGACCTCCCCTTCTTATTTAAATAATGGGATAAACCCCATGGATCTTGTAGGGTAGTGCTACTACATCTTGAAGTTGTACATCATCTAGATGCCTTGATGAATTCAGTTCAGTATCACCAGTACCAAGTTTTTGTAGCAGATAAACTAATTTTATCATCTGTCAATCCCTCTCACTCAAGTGTGATCTCTTACACGGACCTGGGAGCATCCTCACCCGTTTGCTGTACCTCCACCTTCTCAGGGTCTCCTCAGTCAGCCTGAGGGAGAGCACACTGCAGCCATCTACTCTGCAGGGCGTGAATCTGCTGCCTGGTGCAAGTATTTCAATTCTGGGAAATGAGAAGGCTGAAGGTGCCAGAAGCTTTTCTAAGTTATTTTTGAAACTAATAGTGAAAGACCTGAGAGCATGCTCTGCTTTCAGCATCAGAGAGAAAGAAGCAGCACTCTGGAGAAGTTAAGGAAATTTTCTATCCGGCTCCTCTCTACAAAAACCTCACTGCTAGCATCTTTGAACTGGAGCCAGCCCGACAGCTCTGTTTCTTCCTCTCCAAAATCAGTGGCTTTGGGTACTAAGAAGAACTCTCAGGTATAAAGCTGGATGCTGTTAATATTTTGTTTATTTTTCCACCCAAAGATTCTGAACTTGGCTTTCTCCCATCTTTAGGTCTGGTGCTGCTGCTCCTATGCAAGCAAAGCCCTTTATCAAAACCAGTCATGTTCCCTACTTTTCATGTTTTATTATGATCAATATATGTATCTATACCATTACATAAAACTCATAGAATATGTAAAAGCACATAACTTCAACTTTAATAAAGCATGGACAAGACAGTACCTCAATTATATTAATCTGGAGAGTGGTGGGGGTTTTTTTTTCAGAAAAGAGCTCTGACAGTGAGGGGGTTTTGTCCCTTAAATGAGACAATTTTAACATATTAGTTTGCTATGCTCTCAGTCTTTATACAAAAAATGTAACAAAGCATACAATTATTCTTCCATGTGGATTTTACTGGAAAGCCTGAAGGAAAATTTCTTAAACTTGCTGCGTACCTTTTTCCCCAAAAGGGTATGTTTCTCTTTAAAGTTAAAAAAAAAAAGGAGAAAAAAAAAAAAAAAGAAAAAAAAAGGAGTTATATTACTGGTAACAAAGGTTTTAGCATCCGCTAAAATGTCAGCTAAAGTTGCCAAATAAATACTTACATGCTGCTGATGACTGTTTGTTTAGGAAAAGGAGATTTAGCTGCTCACATGTTCATTAGCACACAGAGAAATGGATGAAAAATTCTTTTGGTGCTTAAAACTGATGCCATGGCCGCTGCTTACAAGTATTTCTAATACACAGTGGGTAAAAAGTGAATAATGACCAGATTAAGATATTTAAGAAAACCACGTATTGAACTTTTTAAAAAAAGGAAGCAACCAACAAAAATACCTTCTTTTTTTCCTGGTTCCTCTATAAACTGAAAAGGCTTGAAGCAGATTGCCTGTTATTTTAGCAAAATATGGTGATTTCTGAGCGTTCCTGTGCTTTTACATATTTGAGTTTTGCAATGATTCGGGCATTATTGCTCTGTAATAGGTGTGGCTGCCTTTGAAATGTAAGCTCACAGCTTCTGTAGTCAGTGAACCATTGCTGATAGGGCTGACTAGTCAGAAGCAAAACTGGCTAGTTATGAAACTACTATAGTATATCCTTTATCTCATACACATTTAAAGGATTTACCTATCTATCCCACTGCAGACCTACTCATTGAGTAGGAGCCAACAGCATATGATTGTGTTAATTAATCTGCTATTGTGAGTAAAGGAACAGCTGCAGTGGTCTCGTGGATACGTTGTCAAAGGAAAACAATGTAATGTTAAGCTTCTGACTGCATATTCTGTTACAAAGGAGGTTTACGAGAAGTTAAATTCATAAATCACAGATCGTTTTTATAATAATAATAAATATCATCTGACCTTTAAAGGAAAGGTTTTAGCATTCTTAATTTCAGTTTGAAATATGTTCTGAAATACGATACTTAAGCTTTAACCCAATTCTTTGTTTTGAAAACAAACATTCCCCAGAAATGATAGGAAATGGTAGTAGCTATAGAAATGACCTCTGACTGTACTAGATACATGCCATTGTAGTTTTAACAAAGATCAGAGCCCAAAATATCAAGTTAAAAGAAAAAATTGTTGGCTTCCATCCAATGCCTCTTCTAATAAAAACACGATTTCCAATATTATACAGAAATGCAGAATGAAAGGAACATTCACTACAGGAAAAATACTTATTATTTACATAGGATTTTATCTTTTTTTTTACATATATATGGAAAAGGGTACAAAAAAGACTTTCCTAAGTAAAATAACATAATCACTTTTGTGATTCAAATCTACCCCCTACCAAATCCTTTTGGACAGTATATACATCGGCCCTTTCATAAACACCCAAGTGGTGACTGACCCAAAAGAGAACAAACAGCAATTATTTTACGGCTGGCACTTAAAACGTAACCATAGAAAATTATGTTAGAAATACAAGTAGGAAAAGTTTCGCAATTCAAAGATGCCTTGATTCAATAGTAACGTTGTGCTATGGCCAGCGTGATTTTATGAAAACACCCTGAGAGCCTTTTAATTCAGAAGTGCATTGCTTATTGAAATAAACAGAGGAACATCCAATACAACTATTATTTTAAATAACAGGGACCAGATTCTCAGTGGATGCAATCAGCAAATCTCCACTGGTATACATATTCTTATGCCACTTTACACCAGCACAATAGCTGGTCCAAAAAGTACTATCTGTCAAGCAAACATGTCAAATTACAGAATTCTTGCTCTGTTTTGTTTATTTCCTTTGACAGTTGTAGTTGGCTTTATTGGCATATATGCTTTCAATTAGATAAGCTGCTATTTTATTTCTCTTAAATCTTTTATGTCTGTCATCCTTTTCTCCTTATTAAAAAAAACAAAAACAAAAACAAAAACAAAAAAACCAAAAAATCTGTTAAATTTGCAAAACCAAGGACCCAATCCAGAGCTCTGGTATACTGGAATGACTGATGATTTCAGAGGAACTATGCCAGTTTAAGTCTCTACAATGTCCTGGCACCAAAGGAGATGTTTCACTTCAATTGAAGCAGAACATATAAGAAAGCTTGAAATAGCTTTATTCATAATTTTAAGTGTGATTTAAAACAAAGAAAAATAAAGTAGCATAATTTTAGATATGAATCACCAGGTACAACTTGATAACCCAGCAGTAACTGTATGGCACCAAACAAGAGATTTCAAACCAACAGCAGGCTCCAAGGAAAGAAAGTAATGCCAGAAATTAGGACCCCAGTGTTTTAAACCCATGTCAGTGACCTCTTCCAAATTAAAGGGTTGGTCACAATTAGAAGCATTCTACAGCAATGCAATATGAGCTATGGATATCCAAATAAATAAATAAATAAGTCTAATATCATTAGTGGCTGTTCTTTGTGTTTAGAGGATGTTGTTCTTCAAAGTAAATTCTGGTATTCATACACTCAGTATCCCCCAGAAATAATACATGAGCTCTGCCATATTTGGGCTCATACACACTCGTATTTAACAGATCTGACCATGCTTTACTAAAATATCAGCATGCATCTATCTACTTCCTGAAAAATGCACAAAGTATTCACCTCAACTGTGTAGAATTGTCAATTGCTTCCATAAGGTCATTAAAACAACACTTAATAACTTTAATCAGGCTCTGTGAATTCACGAGCATTATTAGTCACTGGGTTGATGACTTCAGTAAGGTTGATTGGGTTGGGCCTTCATTACTACTTAGTATTATGTTTCTTTTCCCAAGTCAAAATTCTCAAATAGAACAATTTCTGGGACTTTTTAAAGCCTGATTAAAACAGCGCTATAGGCTGAGACTTAGTTTGATGTTACCCACTATTTTCATTTGACAAAATATGCCATAATTTTGGAGAAAATCAGATATATATTTAAAAAGGAAATTACAGCTTTGATTACAGTACAGTTCCTTCCAGGCTATGAAAAGAGAATGCATGGAGAGAAGCAAACTCCCTAAGTTTCCATAATGGAAATCTAAAAAGTTCCCAGAAAATAATTGAAATGAAAAGGTACATTGGAATAAATATTAAATTCTTTCATGCTTACAACTGGAAGGCCACCCATGCAGCCTCAGCATCAGATATAATAAAGTTTTTTTTAATGGATGTTCTCTTTCCTCAGAGATTACATGAATCTATTCTGCCAATTAACAACTGATTTTTATCTCTGTGATCCAGTTTCTCCTGGACGTTAGCATGAGTTGGCCAAATTTATGCTCATTCCTCTGCAACCAGCTAGCCAGCTGGCAGTGATCCTATACAAGGTGGAAGAGTATTTTATGATCCTTCAGATGTCTAGAAGAGCAAGTGATCTGGAGGTGACATTAGGGAATAGCACTTCAGCTGCCCATTTGTTACGAGTGTTAAAGGCCTCTCCAAAGCGCAGAACATCCTGAACGGAAGCAAACTCATCACCAACAACTACAAGAGACATCTACCCTTTAATTAATGGAAGCCTGAAGAGTGTTCTAGCTATTTGGGAGAATACTTATGGTTATATGTCAATGTATCAAGTTAAAACAGTTCTAGGATATTCCATCAATTGTCTGAGTTGAACAACTAGTACTGCTGTCGTTGTCATAGCTTAGCAGCCGCTACTTATTAAAGCTGCCTGGTTAAAAGCTCACGCAAATTTCTATTGTATTCGCAACTGTTTCAATGTACTGGACAATTGCCATTGTGTGATGGAAAAAAAAATGGTCTAAGCCAGTCCGAGAAGAATAATGCAAATATAGAATTATCAACTACTTGATAGCTGATACAATAATACTTTTACTCTGGACCTACTCATGATGAACACTAGCTACAAAAAGATCTGCAATTTTCTTAAAAAAGAAGTACAGAATCCAACTACAGAAACTCAGTATAGGCTAGAGTATAAATCACCAGACTGAAACTCAGGAGATGCTCCACTGACTTCCACTGGAATACTGAATGACTGCAGGCAAATTCTTTTTGCCTTTTCTGCCTCAGTTTTACAACATATAGAATGGACTTAGCATTATTTCACTTCTTAATTGTTTAGAGATTTATCAACCAAAAATAGTGTGTAAAAGCTAGCTGTTTATATATTAGGCATGGAAGAAGCTCACAAAATTATGTTGGTTAAATATTTTTTTTATAAGAATAGCTGAAACAATGTGTTAATACAAACAGATCTGCCCATCCTGGAATAAAACACAGATCTCTATAGAAAACATCAAAAGAGAAGTCAAAAAGAAGATTCCATCAAGAACAAGGGAGCATATAGCAAGCATATAGATAAGTGGACATCAGCTACAAAGCATTCATGCAGAGAAATTTTTAAAGTTTATGAATCCATACTACCCCAGAGAGTCAAAGAGACTTTCACCAGACATCATCTTCTAAAAGCAGAAACAGCCAAGTACTTGACACACACTGTGAGTAGAATGCATCCATTTCTAGTGGCTGACTTTATACAGGTGTACTGGCATTAAGCACTCAACTAAATTTGTCAAGACTTGCTGTGCTTACTATACTTATTGTATACAGTCTTATAAAACCTAAGACTTGATCACAGCCTTATCTCATACTTCTCCAACAGTAACTACTGAGAAATAGCTCCTGCCCAAAGGCTCTCTCAGCACTAGGACACGTGATTAACTCCACAGTAGATGTGGCTTCTGCCAGCATATTAGGGACAAAACGATATTTAAAAGACAATCAGAAAGAGTTATAAATCAACATAGCAGGAGGTCTCAGTCAGGAGACAGAACATTTGCACAGATATTAATACGTAGCTTAAGCAGTACATGGACGTACAAGAGTAAACAACAATAATGTACCATAAAACGAAAGTAAGAACAAAGATCTTCCCAAAGATGACCTTTCCAAAGCCCACTCCCAACCAAATGAGACTGCAGTAACGGCTAATTTCATACAGAGTATTCCACCTAAAGATTGGCTGCTAGAGGCTGATTATATGTGGTAGGAGAAGACAGCTATTACCACCTGAGAGTTAGGTGATAGGTGTAAGAACGCACTGGCTTGATGGAACGTGGAAGATGTGCATTGCCTCTGCACAAATAAAAGGCTACAAACTCAATGGCTTTAAATCTGAGATCTCTCTTCAGTACTAAAATGAATAAAGAAGAAGAAAAAAGAAGAAAAAAAAAAAAAAAAAAGCAAGACAGGAAAGTACTGATGGTTTTAGATGCTAATTGTTCACCTCCCACCCCAATAGCTGGGGACTACCAGCAGTATCACAAGCGGACAGGATAACCTATGTGCTACCCACTGGCACTCTACGTCCTAGCCCTAGACTCGGATCCCAAGTGAATCAGGAATTTCCCAGCTGTGGGCTGGGGGTACTGGAAAATTTTACATCACTGAAAATTAAGTTTCTCACCAGAACTTGGAGCTTCCAGTGAAGCTTTCCTTGGATCCAGGATGATACTGAAAAGCACACCTGAGAAGGACTAAGCAATCCAGACAACACATCTGATCAGGACATTAGGAACTTCTTGTCTTTATGCAATCTAATGGAAACAGATACTGAACAGATTTATTCAGCCATTGGAAGGTGATTGCTGAATATCACATACTGCTACAAGTAAACAGTAAAAGAACTAAGAAAATCTCCTAAGGGGAAGTTAAAAGCCTTCCTGGATTTGAAACTGAAAACATGGAAGACAGGAGAAGCATAAATGGTGCTTCCTTCTGAGACTGCAAGCAGTGACTGACAGCAAGACAGACACCAGGCAGAATGTGGTTTTGTTTCTGACAATACAAGATTAAAAACCCTTCATGTTCTTAACAGTTTCCAGTTAACTCTGGCAAAAGAAGTCATCAATGAAACTGTATTAAATGTGGAGCGCATGATGAAAGACTCTCAGCATCTTGGAAATAAACAGATTTAGGAGGTTAATGCTGACCAAAGCTTAAACTCTGCAAACCCTAGTAACCTCCATTAACCAGGTAAACTCTTTCAACCCTGGTTAAGGGCTTGCAAGACAAGGTCAATATAGATCAGAGCAAAGTCTGAGCTATTCAGTATCTGAGGTGCAAAATTAAAGGAAGGATATGAAGATCTGTTTGAAAGTTAAAACATGTAGAACAGTACTTTTTTAACTGAATTGTCTGAGCCAGTAGTTCAAGATTGCTATTGGCATAGATGTCCAAAAAATCTCCATAACCTTAAAGAAGAGCTGTGAGGCAGAAGAAATTCATTAAACACCCCTGTCATGAGGTGCTAGGGCAAGAGAAACAAAAGCTGTTGGTTTGTCTGCCTTGTTACTTCCTTGAGACAGTTCTACCAGTGGATTTTACAACTCAGTACTAGCACAGATTTTTGCTAAACATCACATATTTCTCACAGGAGTCACAGTGCAGGGAACTTCAATGGAAGCAGTCTGCAGTACAGGATGCTTAGAACTGCTTGTCTCCTCTGCTCAGACTAGCAGATTGCTATAAAGCAATCATCACCTTCAATATCCTTAAACATAAATGCATTCTCGTGAAGAATGAGAGAGGTGGCATGTCAGAGCTGAGTCTTCAAGGACTGAACTTCTTAGACTGTGATTTTGGGCAGACAGCAGTGAAGCAACAATTACGCACATAGATGTCTCCTGGACACTTCATGTGCTATAAAGGCAAACAGGACATGCTAGATCAATGATTTGGTAGCTTCTCATCCAGCTGGAGATGACTATACTCCATTGTCATTTTGGTTGTCTGTTTTCCTCTTGTAGCTTACATTTAGATGTACCATATTCCAGGCCCAACAAAATACATAAAGGCAGTCCCTCAATTATATCCATTTAAAGGGAAGACCCATCAGGAGACTTGCTCACCATTCCACGTAGCATAATAAAACTCAGAAATGTCAGAAATGCTGGGTATCAGCTTCAACAAAACACTGATGTTGGGTTGGAATTCCACAGCCAAGACTTTCATTTTTATACGATGCAGCCAGTTTCATAGGAAAAGCAAGTATTATCCAAACAAAAACCCAAGGTATGGTCTTTTACATTCTTGACTAATACTATGTGAGCTATACTTACAATACTCCACTTTGGTTAAGTTACATAATTTAATTTCAGACTCATTCACTCACCTCATTACTTTTTGAGTATTTTCACCATTGCATTATTAAATCCTATAATACTATAATTTTATTTAAGATATTCTCATCATACACGTGGTAGTCATTTGCAACAGAACACTCATCCCCTAGAGCTGTTATTCCTGGGAAAATAAGAAATAGGTGGAAAAAAGCTTCCTTATTTTTTCTACCTCTTTATTCTCTCACTCACTCACCAAAGGAAAAAACCAACCACATCAAAACTAATAAAGCTGTCACCTTAGGTTAGAAAACAGAAAGGCAGATTCCGCCATGGGGGCATGCACAGATTTAGAACCTGCAGATACCTAACCATATACTTTAGATAAGTAGTGAGAAGATAATGTTGAAATGAAGTATGACTTCTTCCATTCCATATTTAAGATGTTCTATCATTAAGATGACAAAAGAACAGTCCTTCTGTGTATGGCATTGTCTTGTCCCCTGAGAAGATGTATTTACAAAATGTTCCCAACTGCACAGTAACTTTCTCAGAAAATTTGTATTTTCTAAATGTTTAAAATCTATTTCTAAAGAAAAATAATTCCTAATGAACTGTGGAAGAAAAAGATCTGAAAAGAATCTTGTGAATAAATTACAGCAATGTTATTTTTACATTTTTACATATATTTTTTTTTAATTTCGGTGAGTAAAGGAAGGAATATTTCTATTCTTAATTTCATTTGGTACCATGATAAAGTACAAGCACTGGAGAGTGGTAATCACAAGAGTCATTTTAACTTCACAGGATAAATATGCTGGAAGTGACCTTACAATGGAACCATTACGCAAAGTCTATTATATTTGTCAAAGCCTTTTAAGAAACAGCAATGGAAACAATGGGAAGAATAGCAACATGGGCCATCAAATGAAGAAAGAATCATATTCGATGGAAAAATATTACACACCTTTTTTTGTACCCTCTCATGATAGCTTTAATTATAGTGTTTCCATAAGGAAACAACAATTGTCCTGATTATATGGGTCAAGACTTACTTTTGAAGAGAGAACACCTAACCATATGAAACCATGAATTTGTAAGACAGTGCAGAACCACTTAAGCAGCTATTCTTAGAAAACAAGATTCTTATCTGATCAAACATTTCTTGGTACCTAATGAAGTACAGGTCAAAGGACATTCAGAATCACAAAAGACAGACTGTAAAATAGAGGAGACCTAACAACTGATCTGGATTATACCATCCAGAACTGTTAACCACATGGAAAAAGCATGTCTATTTTTCAAATAACATCAGTACACTGATTTTCTTATGGCATCAACCAGAAAAACTATCCTGGTTTGCCATTTACAATACTTTTTATCCCAGCTTGGTATCTCTGCAAACCAGTACCCCAACACAGTGTCATCAGAACTTGTGCAAAAATGTCTTAAATGGATGGTATCTTAGTATCTCCAGCCTACCAGTGTTTAGCATAAACACATACACAGAACATCAACAGTACTCTGATCAATTAAGCAGGAAATCAGGTACAAGAGAGTTCTTTGAGATCTGTGCGTTAAAGACACTTAAAAGAACTGGGTATTATTCTTTCTGGAATGTGTTTTTAAGTGTATTACAAGGAGAACAAGATGAACCACATTCTCAAATGCTTTGGAAATAAAATAGGTTTCAGAGGGGGAAAAAATATCTTGTAGTATTGCAATAAGCAACATGAATAGGGTTACAATTCTGCTCAGTTTAAACCTTTTAAAGTCATGCCCCCAATCCTAGATACACAGGCGTGGGCCTACCTTCTACATTTCATCATAACCCTGAGTCTCCCAAATGCTATGTTTGAAGCTAGTATGTCAATAACCAAAGGAGTTCCAGTCATACGCACACACAAAATGGCAGAAAACAAGTGGACCCACTGAACTTTCAAAGTCAAGCCCCCAAAAACTCATTTTCCACTGCAGTTTCTAGAATGGAGACTCACAAAACACACACACACACATTAGTCCCTCACTGCTCCTCTAACATTCACATGCACTTGAAAAGGTGGGTTTTCTAAGACAAAATATTTTTCTCATTCTTAATTCTATGCTTCTTGTTCAATTTAAAAAGAACAGCAAAATTAAGCTTTTTCTTAATGAAAAAACTACTGTCTATATGCACTACAAACATCAACAGTTACTAAAGACATCTACTAGATTTCATGGCCCAGTGGTCTGATCCAGAATACTAATTTGTATAAAGTACAATGTAAGCAAACTGAAACTGTGTTGTAGAAATCTGAAACGCCATCTCAACAGTCCTTAATTTACCTTTTAGGCCCCAAAGCAGGGGCTGAGATATGCACTCCATGCTCACACCATCTTTGGGGTATGGCAGACGCCAGTCACAGAAACTCCATTCTGACAAAATCAAGTATTTATTTACTTGAAATAAAATCATGTGAATTAAATATATCTGATTATCTTTTCCCTTATAACTGGTACTCCTGAAAAGCTATGTAAAATTTGCATTCAAGATGCTGACCAATAATGTACGTTTTAACTTACTGTGGCAAATAAAACTTTGTGCCATATGGCTGATTAGAGATATTCTCTCTCTTTTTCTTCTCCTCTAAACAGCTGGGTGAGTAACAACAAGGAAAAGACAGTCAGCAGCTGCACACTGTTATCATTACTTTGATACTGCTTGAAGGAATCTAAGCCTTCCACAGGTATGCACCTGAGATTAGAGGCAAAGAATTTTCCTCTCTAAATATGAGAGGAAACAGCTATGGGAGTTATAATTATGTTTTACAGGTGTCATCAGAACAATGCTTCCAAATTTTACCCAGAACAAACATACTCTTTTTCTATTTTGTGATCGAATTTTTCAAAGGTCTTCAGGGAAAAGATATTATTGTACAAAGGCAACAACAGTGAGTAAATAAGTATAAAGGCAAACACTTCTACTGCAGACTTCCCAACTTTATCTATTTCACCCATGCAACTTTAGTAGCTATCCAATAGGATCTGCAAACAGAGCATTAACCGTTCGAGCTCTGTGTTTGATTACTGTGTACCAGGGATTCCCAAGCTGGAATTTCGCTGCACCACCACGGCTGGCAGAGCCCCTGTTGGTAATCAGAGGAGAATTAACAAGCCATGTGGCTCTGGCTCCTCATAAGTCAAAAGGTATTTGGAAAGGCTAACGGCTGTAGGAGCTTCACCTAGTATTACCTCCTCTGCAATCAGTGTTGTAGGAGCCGCAGGAATGCCTGATCTGGGAGGCTCTCAACTGCAGCTGGGGCTAACTGGGAAGAGGGAACTTGAAGCAACAGGTAGAACATGCTGTGGAAGCGAGGACGACCATGGACACCCCTCTGGGACACACAGCTCTTGCACTTGCCTCACTTCCACCGTCCCATCTGAAGGGGAAATGTAATTCAGACTTTGGAAGGGTAATCTATTTCATTGTCTGTCATTCCTGCTTTATTATAAGTAAAAAAAACCCACAAGATTCTGTGGTCATTGTTTTGAGACCACAGCAGCTGTGTGAGCTCCTCTCCCTGTGAGGTAAGTGACCCTACCCCTGGATGGATTTAAGACAAACACACTTTTTTCTGCTTTCTCCTACAAGGTTTGGAGATCATTGGGAAAATGTTCTCAGCTCTTTCAATGTCAGTGTTCTTTTCCCTTCTACATTAAGTGCGTGCATGGGAGGAATATTTCACAGAATACTACAATTACAGAGAACAATGCAATATCCTTAAGAAAAGTGCAATTTTAGTTTGCATGGTCAAACATTTACAAAGACTTTAAGATTATCCTTATCCAGTCATCATACTAAAACTCACCATCAGATCTAATCACCAAGTCACAGGAATAAGAATTTTGAAAGTTCTTAACAAATGAATGGTGAAACAGCACAAATCGAAGGAATACTTGCACAAATTTCATGAACAACTAGACTGTAAGATTTTCTCAGGCAGTTCATGAACATGAAAAATAAAATCTATTGAGTATATAAGGTTTCCAGCTAATCAGGAAACAGCAATTACAGTGCAGCACTAATTGTGATCTTTGTGAATATCGAAGGTCTTTTTCAGTGCACACACATACATTTTCAAGACAGAAACCACACTTTCATTGTTGGAAAGCACCAAGAGGTGTCTGGACACTACCAGCAGCTGTGTTATTTTTCTTTAAGTTTAAATTATTGTACATGGCTATCGTTGCTAGGTAGGACTTGGCTTCCAGCATTGTAACAGTGATGGATGAAGACTGGGATGGACTAAGAAGCAAAAATTCAGAGGTGAAAATTACCTCTGTGGGGGTGGTTTGTATTTGTTAATGCCTTTGTAAAATTATCTTGGATATCTGCTTGAGCAAGGTATTTCTAGTCTCTGCTCTCCAGGCATCCTAGCACTTGTACTCTTGTTGCTTTCAAGTTCAGTGTCACCAAGATACTTTCAGGCAACAGATCATCTAATGAAGAACAATATGATGTCAGTGTGTAATGACTTCTTGAGAAAAAGAGTGATGTTATTCAGCAATACAAAGAGACAGTCTCACTTTCTTCTCAGATAAACAACTTGGTAATGAAAGACTGTTTAGAGGTAAAGAACAACTGAAGGAGATTTAAAGGGGCATAGTAACTAGGGTGTTAAAAAACTCCAAACACCCGCATTTTAAATATTAATAGCGGACAGAGCCACTGATTCAGTTTCTATTGAGAGGAAATTTAAGAAAAAAAAAACAAAACCAAAAAAAAACCAAACACATAAAAATTCAGGTGAGGATTTAAAAAAAAAATTATCCTGTGACAGACACTGAAGAAAGGAGTATCTCCCAAAACACATTATTTACAGAAGAGCAGTAAAAATTATCACTATGCTCATGTTTGGCTCCAAATAACTGTACTAAACTCTAGTTTTAATCTAGTACTAAACTCCACTACAGTAAACTGATATAACTGATTAAAACATAGTAGATGTCACTGGTATATCAGAATTTGGCTTTATGAATCACGCAGCATTAGAAGTTTCAAACTGAGAGTGCTACAAAAGCAGTTTAATACTTAGGCAATGCACAGCAGTCAGACAGTGTCAGGGAGACTTGAAACACACCTGCATTTATTTCTTCCTATACTTCAAGTCCACTACGCTGCTGAACAGTGCTAAACATCTGTACCGTAAATGCAAATCAGGCCCAAATCCCTAAAAATCTGTGTATTTTTAAATTCACTAATGCCACCAGCATTCTGCATGCAGGACAAAGATGGTCATTACAGAAAGATGCCATGAGCCATTTTTAAATGGAATCCATTTACATTTTTCAGAATCTTATTGTCAGTCTTGGGTTTGTTTTTTAATAGTGCTAAATAGTCGCTTGGGAAAGCCTGTTATGTACAAACAGTGTGCACACAAGCTTAATTCTTCAGGAACTTCAGACAGAAGTGTAAAATGCAAGCTGGAGTCCAAAGGCAAGGATGTAGAGCTCTAGTAAATCTGATGCAAAGCCTAATCTGTCTTTTGTCTGTACAATCTGTAGAATATTTGAAAGGGAAGCAAAACATGCAAGCAAACATGGCATGTTACTTGGCTCAAGGGAAGTTCTGAATTTTCGTTAACGCACCCAGTCACCTAAGGAAGACTTTACAAGCCAACTACTTCAGGATAGGTCATCTATTTCTACATCTCTCTTCCCGCATATAGGCTGCATTCAGCTTATCAGCAGAACGTACTATAAATGGTAAGAGTCTAAGAAAATAGTAGATGCAATATTTACGTCAGCAAAAACTATTTCTAATGCCACTTCTGTGCGCACTCTGTTTCAGAATGCAGTGGAGTAGATGGACAGCTTTTGCGGTTTCCTATCAGTCTGAAGTGCAGCGCCTCTTTCCTGGTGTACAATCTTGCAAGTTTTTAAAAGAAGTGACATTACTGTTGTTGGCACTGTCGTAGGCAGGCAAACCTGGTTAGCTCAGTATTAACTGCCTCCTGAGTTTGATCATTGGTGTGAGATGGGGTCGCACTGACAAAATACCAACCATGAACCTGGAAGACTCCTGGTTCACACTCTTGCCCTTCTAATTTATACTTAAAAAGATGGTATTAACCGCTATTAGAACAAAGAATGACTCTATTCTTACTTCACAACTATTCTGTTACCATATCCTTAACCATTACAAAAATAAAATAAAAGTTGAACTATTAAACTAGACAGAAAAATAGAACATATAAAAGAAACACCTACATAACAACTACTACATGCTCAACAGCTCAGTCATCCTTCCACAGTCTAAATGTCAACTGATGTTCATATTATCCCTTAGAGAAAGAGTCCACCTGTCCCATAATTTTTTCACGCAGGAGTCAGATCAGAAGGATACTCATTTTCTGGTGGTATTTTGAAAGTAAAAAATGTTATGCCTTCAAGGTTTTGAGTAGAGTTACAACCTATTTCCTTTAATCCTTGATGTTCAGTATGGTTCCACATGTGCAGCTGAGAAGCAGCTTTATGCATTTGATTAGATATAAAGATACAACTAAAGAAGCTGCTTTCTGCACATAATATAAAGAAATTACATAAAACAATTAGCTCAAATGTGGTTTGTGGGTTTTTTCATTTTCATTCAAGAATTTATAGAATATTTTAAATTGATCTGATGAATTTTACATTGTTTCTATTACACTACCTACTCATCAGTGACTGTTTTGAAAATTACTGAATGGAACAGAGTGTCTGAAATGATCGCTATTAAAAAGTCTACCCTATTTAATTTTTGTTAAAGCTGACCTTTTGTATATTTATTCTGAATACAGTAATCTTCATGTTCTTTTTCATTTGTCTCCTATGAACCTTTCTGCGAACACAGCAACAATGAAAACAGACAGTTTTGAAACACTGCCTTCTATGCTTGCCAAAATTTACTCTACAATTTAAGAAAGCCCTCTGCTACTTAACGTCTGGTATTTTCTTTGGCCAAGGAATCTTTTGAAATTCTGACTAGAGCCGTGAAAACCCAGATGATGAACAAGCACAGTAGTGCAGTGTGTTGAGGATTTAACTTAAAAAAAAGCTTACCATGTTTTCTAGGCTCACTATCCTCATCAAGTTAAATTCAAGTCAGCAATGCCTTTTAAATATATGACAGGAAGTAAAAAATACAAAAATGTTTTATCAATCAGAATTCTTTCAACAGAAGGTGTAGAAGCTTAATGCCAGTCAAGGGCAGAAATTAACTAAAAGCCCAGTGAGTCGACATCACTGGATAAGGACACACTCACCTACCTTCTAACTGTCATACCTGAATGGAATGTACAGCTGGATATTCTTCTTTCACTGTAAAAAATTACACTTCACTATATTCAGTTCTGCTGAAGTTCGGCTGATGAAAGTGCATTTCATATACTTTTGGGGAGAAATAAAGTAACAACAGTGCCCTGCACACTCAGATTGTCCATTGCCTTGCACAATTGTTTATACTTCTGCAAAACACATGTAAACTAGCACAAAGTGCTACTATTCTAGCTTGTCTTTATTTCCCACCCACTGTGCAGAGGTGTAAATGATGACACACTGAGCATGGGAGTAGTGAATCAGGCCCCACATTGTCTGAAGATACATTAGCATGGGTTCCTATGAAAGGAAAAGCAAGGACACTGAAACCACTGAGAAAAAAACAATAATGTTTTTCATTGATAATGCTATACATGTTCTTAGTAATGAGTCTCTCTCTCAACTCACTCTAAGTAAAGCAATTGGCATGTTCTTTAGATAGAGCAACAGTACAAATACAGCTGTGTATATCTGACACACAAGCGTTTGATTTTGGACTTGCTGAATGTTCAGATAGTTGATGAGATCACTTCAGTGTTGCTGCACATAAAAAAACAAGGTATCTGCAGCATGCCTAATTCTGATATTAATCACTCTTCTCAATAGACTGAGTACCTGCACCAGGGTCACCACTGTGCAACTTTTCTTGCCCTAAGATATGTTTGCAAAAGATCGCTATTCAGCACAGGGGAGCTGGGAGGAGAATGCCTGGGAATTGATGGGCATCAATTGTACCCACAGCTGTGAGTTCTTCAGTTCTGGCTGCTGCAAACGTAGTTTCAGGTCTTTTCACAGTTCTTTCAGTGCAGGAGAAGTAGGGGCTATTCCTTGGTGTTATTTCAGCAGCCTGGCTTCAATTTCCCTCCCCATATTCAGAGAGCTACTGAACCAATCACCCACATGAAGACTGAGTAGAAAGCAAGAAAGGCAGCACAACCCTGCCATCAGATGCTCTCTTCAACATAGACAAACTTGCTGTGTTGAGCTTTAACATAAAGGGTAGTGTGTATAATGTTTTGGTAGATGAGTAACAAACACGGATTCCCTTGTACAGCAGTTAATTTTCATACCTTTCTTTTGGCTGCAGTTCACAGATAACATTGTGCTATCATACTGCCCAAGTCGTATGCCCTTGTCCTTTCAGCATCGATAAAAGTGACTTTGGTTTTCGTTGCAAAGTATCAGTATGTTCAATGATAATACTTAAAAGAAACAGCCACAGAAACAGTAGCATGAAGTGTTCTGTCGTCTACTACTGGTTGCCCTTTTCAGTAATGTCCACTTTCATTCCTTACCCCTCTTGCAAAAACAGGTCATTATGATTATACTGTAGTGGTCACCACCTCAAAGTTGACATTTACACATAGTTACTAGGTAGTAGCATCTGTGCAACCACAGTATTATTTCTACACAGAACAGGAAATAACTGTGGTGACCCTGATACCATTGTGTGGTAAATGTGGTTGAACGTTGACTTAAATGTTCTTCACTGTACTGGCATCATAATTATTTCAAGAGAACAAATAAAATTACCAAATTATGGAATACTTGATAAACAAACTCCTCCCCTTCAAAACTCACTTGTCTACTTTTCCAGTGGTAGAATAATATAGAAAATATTAATCACAACAGATATCCACTTGATCAAAGACACATGCAGACATATAAAACCACATATGTATGTCCGTAAGATTAAAATAAAGGCACTAGACTATAAAAAGGAACAGTAACTGTCAGCTTCCACTTCCATCATTTCTCCTTTTTACGTAAATGCCGTTCTTATATGATGGTCTATTTCCAGTTAATAATCAAAGTCAAAGATGTTCTGTGCTTTCCTTGAATCCTCTCCAAATGATGAAAAATGGCTGTTTGCTTTTCTTTTGTTCACAGAAATCTTTGAATCACCTTTTGGTCTCAGTCAGATCATACCTGGTATTCCATAAATCTCCCAGGAAAGCATGAAGTATTTAAGAGGGATGCTTAACACATTTCAGAAAGTTTTCACATTTGCTTCTGTCCCTCTCTGAATATTTTGTTAGATCAAGCAGTCTTTGTAAATAGACTTTCCCCTACCTCTATGTTAGATAAGACGCGAGTAGATCATTTTTCAATTACATTAGCCTAGGATGTGGTAAGGCATTCCTAAAAACCTAATGAAGGAGACACCTAAAAAGAGACACGTGAGAAAAACACAGCTAGAACTCTAGACAGAAATAAGCAGGAGTCACAGCTGACAGAAGTACGATTATATAAATCCCACGTATACCTATTCTTACAAAGCATGTTTGAAAAATAAGTAGTGGTAACTCTACTATACAATTTGTAAATTTTCTAACCAGGGAGATAGTGAACATTAACACTGCAGTGTCTCTGTTGCTCTAGGAAGATCAGAAATGAGCTCAAAATCCCAGATATGGTCCAGATGTCCTGTCCTTACTTCTGCCTCCTACTCCTTAGCTTAGTATTTAAACAACACCCAAATGATGGCTACTCTCAAAGTCCCTGTCCATGTTAAATGACAATGACAGTTTAAAGTACAAAAAATTGGGAAGAAGCAGAAAACAGTCTAGAAATATTGAGTGTGTTTTTAGCAGGAGAAGAAGGACTGTCATTTAGGGATGAGTACTACTACCAAGGAAGGGAGGAAGGGCCTGCAGAGGCCATGCTGGCACTGTGGGACAGCTGTGCTCAGCCCAGCTGAGGGCCTGGTAAGATCCCACCACAGCTTCTTTCCACCCAGCAAGCATGCTATGCCTGCCCTCCCACCTTCCCTGGGGTGCAGGAGGCAGGTGGGGAGGGTCTGGGATGTGTCTCTGGTGGGTCTGGGACCCTGCCAGGGCCCACGCCTACAAATGCCCAACACTGTCTGCATGCCTTAGGTAGACCTGTGGTATCTGACGTGTTTTGGTTCTTCAGGGACTTAGGCTGTCCATGACTGAGCTCCTAGGAATGTCACACTCCGCGTGATCATGGTGCACAAACAGAAAATACCACACTGGTATTTCAGCCTATTCTTG
>NC_054068.1:13381810-13426810 GCF_017639655.2 Falco naumanni
TCATAATGATGAAAAGTTCCAACAACAACACGGCAATAAAATTTAATTTTAATACTTAGATTCTGGTAAAATGCAATACTCTTTTCTTTTCATCTGATTAAGAAGTTGTAAAAATGTGCACACTTTCCACAATAGGATGTACGACACTGACAGCCTTCCTAGATTTACTAGTAACAGACCAAAGGAGACAATCAGATGTTAATGTAAAAGATCTGGTTTTCTTCAGTAAAAGCAAACATGCTTCTAGCAACTGTTACTGCACATATTTCGCTTTCATTTTTATATGCTTCGATATAAATGCATCAGGTGTGAAAAGAAACACTTTAAATAAATTGTAGTTTCAGTTAAAAATAATTTTAAATTAGCGGCCAGAGAGAGAACACAGCAGTATTATCTTTTGCCTCTGAATATAGGAAAAAACTTCCCACAACAATACATTTAACGGACCAGAACACTTGGAATTAAAGTTTTCAAGGCACTCAAAACACACCAACTTTCACATGCATTGTTTTGAATCCTCTTCAATCTCTACCCGTTCAACCTCACTCAGAAGACTTTGGGGGTCTTTTTTCCCCAACTTTTTCCAAACTTTTCTACCCTGGAAGCTTTGGGCAGGATTTAAACAATTTTGAGATCTTTTATTTTTGATCACAATATGGCATTGCAAAACAAAAGTGACATACTCTATATTAAAGAGGAGCCCACCCCCCACCCCCCCGCCCCCATCCTGCCAATGTGTAGGATTTTTAAAAGTGAAAGTCGGAAAAATAATCTTCTTCATCCTGCCATATTTTCAATCCTCTTAAAACAATCTCAACAACTATACATAGTATGAAATTAGCTCTTGCCTGTTACCCTTGTTCCTACATAGAATTTTCTAATGTGTCTCACCAGTAATAAATTGTAAACGAGGCTATGACTCTAAGAGTAGACAGTGTGTTTCATGGGTATTTAAACAACAGCATTAAGTACTATAGGAATCTGTGGAATGTGGAGTGCAGATTTATGTGTCTTAACAATTTCTTTACTGGTTTGTAATAAGCCAGTGAACTAACACTTTATTTTTATATTAATTTGGCCTCAGAAGTAGAGTATACTGGAGCATGACAAGAACAACAAAAATAAACTGGCATATACTTAATAACTGTAACAGTGAATTGCCTCTAATACTAAAATATTTCTCAAAACTGGGGGAAAAAAACCTAAAAAGAATTACCCTCAACAGCCTGCTACCAGCTCTTTAACAGTGGGCAATGTAATGCCTTAAGGTACCTCAAACTGTCTTTCATTTTCTAGACTTAATGGCTGATTGCAGAAATCAATGTTGCCATTAGTAACAGAGTATTTGTTATGGCATGATTTCCTCTGTTGTTAGGCTTGCAGAATGATTACAGTATTAGTGAGGTGCTTTCTTTATAAAGGGCTGAAGATATAACTTTCAATTTACTATCCATTAGTAAGTGACTTCGGAAATATACATGAGGCCAGAAATCTTACCTGTTATTACTTGGGAGATTTTATTTCAGCAGTCATAGGCTAGTAACTTTAAAAATTGTACCAGGAAGCTCAATATTTTATAGACATCTCCAATGAAATATTATCTGCTTTGCTACTTTATACACAGCAAGTTAACATGACATACAATGCAATTAAAATGTTTCAGTCCAATTTCTATTTTTCTTGTACTTTCAAACAGATGTGAATTAAGCAGAAGGCTTCATACATGTTAAATGTGCACATAAGTTAAAAGATTGTCAAAAAAGTTAGTAATTTGTATTTTTTTAATCTCTTTTTATCAGTCCAGTGGCCAGGTACGAGTACATGTCTTAGCTCAGTAATTAATATGGTTGTGGGAACAAGGGCAATCGGAGAGTTTAGCCAACACGTTGTTTATTAATCCTATTTCTTTGAACTCTAGTTCAAAGAAGGAATCTTTCCTCACCCTTTTACATGGAGGACATGGAAAGATCTGCAAGAAAGACACCATGAATAAGAGGGGGGGGGGGGGGAAACCCACATTCCAAAACCTGGAGGGCGAGCCCCTAGAAGTGACATTGCCATTGGTGACCGTACAGACCCTGCCCGCTGCTGCTGGTGGGGTGGCGGAGGTGACAGCTGAAAGGCTGGGAAACCTGCCCTTGGAGGGAAGAAAAGGGTGAGCCCAGAATTAACCTCAAAGACGCTGCAGGAACCCAAACACAGATGTCCTGGCATACAACACCATGTCCCTCCGGACCGCTAGGAAACCACCTAACAAGAGAATATTTCAACTGCTTCTCTGCAGTGGTTTCAAATATAGTTATGAAGCTTTCAGTGCAGAGAGGGAAGGAGAAGTTATCGTACCTGAAGAGGAGGGTGAAGAAGGATGCGGGCTGTCCTCCTGGGCGCTCCCCGTCTGCGAGAGACCCCCACCTACTCCGCTTTCTTCAGTAATGTTAGAGGACCCTGGTGTTGTCGACCTGCTGACAGACTGAGACTCTTGATCACTTCCAGACCCACGTCGCTCATCGAGACTACCTTGAATTATTTCATCTTCTCCTTTCCTGTCTCTTTTGTGGACCCTGGAGTGAACGACCACTTGGTGGTACGTTCTAAAAACCCTTCCGCAGTCCGGGCATTCAGTTGGCTTTTCTTTTACGTTTCCATGACTTTGTAAGTTGTAATCGAGTCCCTGGTTCATACCATGTGACAAAAAATCTCTACTGCCTTCTAAAGGGTCTAGTTTGTTTGGCAAGTCTCTCTGATTGCCCATTTTAGTGCTGTGAACCAAATCAGCAGGCATTTTCTGCTTAGAGCCATCTGCTCCTACTAACACATACTCCCGCTTCTCCTTATCAAACATAACTCCAGCATTTGCCAAAGTGTCTTCATGGCTGCGCTGTATCTGCTGCTCTTTAGACAAAAAGCCATGTTCCATGGCCATTCCCCTTGCCATAAGCTGCCAGGCCTGATAGCTGTTTACTGGATCCATCTCTGCCGCTTTGGCGGCAGCTTGTAACCTTTCTATACAGCTGGATTTCAGAGGAGGCACCAGATTGAGACAGCCCAATAAAGAATGTTTATCCCCTTCAGCAATACTGTGGCCAATGCCAGAAATGGGTGAAAGGAGCTTCCCCAAGACTTCTTTCTCTTTCATGGGCATATCTCCTTTGTTATAGATTTGATTTTGTTCACCTAGACCTGCTTTGTCAGGAGGAAGAAACCCACTCTGCAAACATGACAGGTATCTTGAATATAAGTTTGCATGAGCTTCCTGGGACATGCTGCTGATGGAGACGGGTACTTCAGGATCATTAGGAGATTTGTTCTTTACAGATAACTTATTCAGGTGAACTTTCATGTGATTTTTAAGAAACCAAGGCTCTTTGAATCGCCTCCCGCAGATCTGACAGCAGTGTTCAAAGGAATCCTTATGCTTTCTCATGTGGCCTTTTAGGAACCAGGCTTGGCTAAACACTTGGCCACACACCTCACAACGGAATTCATTGGTGGATTGCTCCCCGTTCCCATTGGAGCCCTGGCCCTGTGCTGACTCTGCAGTTATATGAGCCTTCTCCACGTGGCTAATCAGCTCCTCCTCCTGTGAGGCAGCGAAGTCACACAGGGTGCACTTGTAAGGCTTGTGCAGGATCCTTATGTGCCTGTCCAGCTCTTCTCGCTTCTTAAACTTGCCTTTGCAAAACGTGCATCTGAACCCAGCTGTCTGAGCAACAACTTCTTCCTGGACACTGACTGGCTTTGGAGAGGGAACAGGGTTTGAAATATCAGGTGTGCTGTGATTAGCTGGCACAGACAAGTTACAGTTTGCAAGAGGCATTGGCTGGGTGTGCTGCTGTGCTTTCACATCGGGTCGCGGCTGCAAGAGACTGCTCTTCATCTGTTTGTCCCGAAGAATTGCTCTCTCCTCCAGCTCATGCAGAAGTCTGTTTTCTTCTCGGACCCTTCCACGACCTTTGCCAAGGTTTCCAAGCTTATGAGTACGCAGGTGTATCTTCAGGTTGCCTTTCTGAGCTGCTCTGTGGTCACAATATGGACACTTAAATGGTTTCTCTCCAGTATGAGTTCGCATGTGTAGCGACAGGATGCTGTTAAATCGAAAGCGTTTCCCGCAGAGAGGACACGGGTACTTTCGGTTTTTCCTGGCGTCATCTTCTATATCGCTCATCTGAGACATAATCCCTAGGTTCTGTCCGTTTAAGAACTGCTGCAGATCCACACGCCCATTCAAACTGGTATCAACCTCTCTATTCAGCTGGTTCGCCAACAGTGCCATCTGACTGCTGATGGGCTGGTTTGCTATGGACATGTGGCTTTTGTCTTCTAGCGGCACTGACGCCTTCTCCTCCGGATTCTGCCTGCTCTGGAGCTCCGGAAAGGCATGGCTGAGCTGGGAAGTGATCTGGTGCAGCTTCTGGCTCATTGAATACTGCCCATTGAGTATGGTGCTGTTGAGGTGGGCGTCAGCTTCTGGCACAGCTGAAGAAACACCAAGGCACAAGCTAGCTTCCTCCATCTCTGAAAATCAGAAGATATTTTAGATTCAGACTGTGAAAGAATAACCAGCATTGAATCACTGATGTACAATTTGCATTTTATGTTTTACCTACTCATAATAATGCAAAGGAATTAGTGTAAAAACAATAAAAAGTGTATTAAATGCCAACTGTGCTACACAATTTTGATCATACATGTGCTTTCATCATTCTGCATGTTTACCAATAACCATTAATTATTATTTTAAAATATGCTACAATTTCAAAATCTAATTATTACAGAAGGGGCAAAGGCTTTTACCACCTCCCTTGTCTTTCTTCTTGTGAAATTGCACCTGTTTACATTTCTAAATCTATAGAAAAAGACATGTTATGCATCTCTCCCATTTCCATTAGAAAAGCTAAAAAAAACCCCCCAAAATAGAAATCCATTTGTAACTTTCAGTTTCATTAACTATATTCAATATATTACACATTCTGCAATGAGAAAGATAGTTTTATGATTTGACAAAAAACCGATGGTATGATATTTACTAGTGTACAATAAAACAAGATAATGTTTTGGGAAAAAATAAAGGACAAGCTTTAGAACAATAAAAGGGATTTTGCTTTAGTCAACAAAAAGTGCAGTAATATCTCATTAAGCTGATTAGTATGCTGCTTAGAAACAGTACTAGGTGCTGTAACACATGATTATAATCATAAAAATCCTTCAGTGTTTGCAAGTAAGCATTAACGAGGTATATTAAATTTTAAGGAGACTGCAACTAGAAGCTTTGTAAACCTCTGAGATTAAGATTTAACCCTTCTGTTACAAAACATTGTTATTTTGTCATTTTGAAACTAAGCCCATCAAAAGGCACATAAATTATCTTCTGCCAAGTCTTATAATTCATCGTTGAGAACCTTCAGATTTCAGTTCTTAGGAAAACTTGCCAGACTATAGAAGGAATATCTCTGTCCTTCGATGGGTAAGACATGTGATTTAAGGCACTTTGATTTGTTTTAAAGAGCTCTCTTATGGAACTAGATAAAACCAATTAAAATCTGGGGAAGGTGTTGTGGAAAGCCTCAACAAGTTTAAGAATCTTAATAACTTTCCTAATACACAGTAATCACTACAAATTGTACCTACACTATGGATATTGCATAAAATTAGAATTCAAAGCTGTTTGTTAAACATAAGTGCTCTGTTCTGGTCTGCATAATTGTCCACAATAATCTTCTATCCTTGCCACTTCTCTACCCTATACAGATATAATGGATCTATAAAATTATATTTAAAATATAAACTTTTAAATTAATAACTCTTGAACTATATAATGCTATAAGGTTATGTTAGAACATAATTAAGATCTGTGGTGTTTAGTGGAGTGATTTGACACTTTATTCACTAATAAAATTACTGAATTCTATATGTTATTGAAGAATTAATTTGGCCAACTTTCTGTTTGGCTTTAGCCAAAAGCATTTACTCACTATGCCTTCTTACAAAGGCTACAGGCACACTCCAGGTGGACACCATTCCTCTCAAGGCTTCACAGTGGCTACTTGCTAGACAATTTGAGGCCCAAATCTGGCACACACTTAAAATGCACATAATTGTGCTCATGGGAGTAGTCTAGTAGACTTCAAAAGATGCCTCCTGAAAGTGAAAGTCCACACATGTTTAAGTATTTTCAGGATCAGGGCCTACAAATAAAAAAAAAAAAAAAAAACAAAAAAACACCAAAAACATGGGTGGTCTCCAAGAGGAGACCTATTTAGTCCTCAACAGGATGACTGAGATTGTGATACAATACAGATCTTGTTAGAAGTAAAGGGGAAAGTGTACATTCATGTGTATTAAAGATGAAGACAAGCTAAAATTTTTTTCTCAGATGTAAAGCAGATCTTTTTCAAAGTTTAACAGTGCTCAGATTCAGGTTTCATCTTGGGGACCCGTTACTTACATGCTGTCAATGTTATTATTTATGAAATTATTAAATGAGATCAAGTATATACAAGGAAAAGGCTTATACCTATAATCTGTAAGACTGCACTTAAGTTTAGTTTTTAGTGTCTGATTTCCAAAGGCAGGGGAACATGGTCAAGCCAGGTGTTCACCCAAGGCCATGTAGTAAAAAACCAAAATTCTTGGTTCCCATGCAAGTTTTCTGTGCAGCAGACCACAAGCATTCAAAATGTGGGTACATACAAAGACTTTTTAAAAAAAAAAATAATTTTGAAATCTTGCTTAACTTTTGAAACAAACCAAATTTCATGTTCAAAATGATTGTCTAAACATCTGAGAGTTACAGTGCTTAGGCCTGCCACTGCCTGAAGTTGACAGATTTTGAATATATGCCTATTCACTTCTCAAAAAAAAACACTACCGCCAAATGCACAATCCTCCCCGATAAAAACAACACAAGAAAAACCCTAAAACCAGAATCTACTTTCTGTCTGGATTCCACATACCATGGGTGTTATTTCTCCCTACCATACTCAAACAAGGCATGCTGGCAAACAAGAACATAAAAATCCAAGAAATGCATTGCATGTACAGACACAAACATACATTCAAGAGGGTTTAGAAAAGTATTTGTGAATTGTCATTATTCTATAACAGCTTGAAAAATGCAGTCTAAATTTCATTTATTCAGTTGACCTTAATGGGAACTGGTGCCTTTACATGCTCAGGAAGGTTTGGGTAGTTAATTTTAGCATTTTATGCTCTATCGAAGTTTGGAAATGCTGACGGATCCCAGTGGAGTTTATTAATTCTGATGTTTAACCCTAAGCATCAGTTCAAATGTATGGTTATTTGGATTGGGGAGAGGAAAGGGAGTTGTGGCTGAGATTTTAAGTTTTTCCGTGGCTCTTTTTCACAGATAACTTTAACAAAGTAACAACAGCAGTTGTAGTTGGAACATGGTAATTTTTTCTATCTTTCTTTTTTGGCTATTTTCTGACTCCCGCAAACATACAGAATCACATAATGTAGAACATAGACAAGATGAGTCAAAAAAAAAACAAACAAAAAAAAACCAAACACCAAACTCAAGAGGAAGAACAAACCTGTAATTTTTCATTTAAAAACTAATAATTTTGGATCAAGTCTGGGGAGCCTGACCTACACACATTGATCTTTTGGCATTGGAAGTTGTATACATTTTTGATGAAATATGCAGAAAGGTCAGCAAAGCCTCTGCTTAGTGAGAAATAACCACCTCTGAATGCCACATACTCTGATCAGCTGTGCAGCTTCTAGGATCCAGCTACTGCAATCTCAAGATGCTACAGCTCTTCACTTAAAACTGTATTCCCACCCTCACCTGCCCCAGCTTCTTGTAGTCCTGTTCCTGCCTCTGAATTGTCTCTTCTCATCCTCACTCCTCCCTGGTTTCATTGCAAAATATAACCATGGTATTCAACGTATTGCCCTGTGAAATTTCTCCTCCAATTCCCAGTTACTACGCTTGGGAACACAGGGACCTTGCTACCGTTCAGCTCTCAGGTAAACCAGGCTTTTTGTATTCTTCAGCCTATTCACAGAAAAACCTATGAAAATCTCATCTTGTATCCACATGCAAGACTGAAATAAAACTCCTCCTCATTCATCATTCCACTATGAATTAGATAACCCAATCTAATTTGCCTAATTTCTCTAAGAAAATTAGCAATTTCATTCTCTCCCTCTTTATCCATCATCCCTGTCTAGATCTATGGCCAGACAGGGTTACACCAGGTGGGCTAAGGGGGCTTTCATTCCCCAGTGACCCTCCTGCTTCAGGCCTTGCAGTTCAAAGTCCCCACCCTGGTGCCGTTGAGGCCATTGCACAGCCTCTTCCCATCAGTTAGGGCCCTCTCTCAGGGTCTGGCTGCTCCCCACAACACCCCACAGGTGCAGGGGTGCTTCTGCATCACAGCCATGCCCACAGCCATGCAGTTCTGGCTCCCCACAAATTTCCCTATAGACACAACCACCCTCCTCAGACTGGCCTGAAGTACAATTTTACTGTATCCATTCTGCCCCAACAACCAAAAGCAAAAAACACTAAAAAATCCCACCTGAATAGACTTCATTGAAATTTACCTTTCAACAGATAACCAGTGTGTAATTCCAAGTGCCTTGACAATAAAATAGCATTTTTCACATCTTTCTTCATTACAACCTGCCCTTCTTTCCTCCCCAAACCAAAACACCAGGTATACAAAAACAAGAAGTCTGGAAATGTCAATTTATACGTGCTGTTGTGATGCTTCATGGGAGGGAAAATGGCTAGCTTTCAATTTTTAAATATGTAGTCTATTACATTATGTTCGTGATTCTGATCGCTTACAAGGAAAACACAGAACGCTTTGCCTTTTCTCATACTGGGAACAGAAGCACAATGTTCTCTGTAGTTAACATACGTTTACAAAACCAACTGCAAATCACATTTGAGATTGCTAAGAAATTCAAAATATGTTTGTTGAAATTGCTGTAGTAAATGTTTGACCTTCAATTATCCTAAATGTTTTGTAAAGACAGCATTCCCCAAGACTTGGCACCGTACGGAGCATGTCGGTATCAGGAGTGGTTCACGGGCTGCCCTTCCTGACCTAAACAAACCAGCTCCGGCCCCGGCGAGCCACTGTGGCCAGCAAGCCCAGTCCTCGCCCTGCTGCGTATGCATGGGCTGCAAACCAGCTCGGCGTGTACTGCACGGGGCAGGGCGGGAGCGGTGCCTCGGTGAGAAGCAAGCAAACCATGGGAGGACATCACACCCAGGACAGCCATTATCCTGCGCGGGGTGTGCTGTCTCCTGTTTCTGTGAGGAGGGTCCTCAACTTTTGAAATTCATGACTGGATACATATATTATAAAAATACTCTCTCATCTCCCACATGAAGGTACAGTGAGACATTCAAGTCCCTTTGATGATACTAATAGTTATTTTGATTTCACTCACATTTTTGCCCTCAAGACTGTTTCCTGTGATATCAATAACGAAAGTTCTGACTTTAGCCATTCCAATTGAACATACGGACTTTATTTAACTATTTGAAATGGATTACTGGAATTTAAAACCAATTATGACACCAGAAATGCCTGTCATCACAACTACATTAATGTAATATGAGAAGCTCGGCTTCCTTTTGCTGGAAACAAGAGGAAAAAAAGATGGCAAGTAGAATTAAAAAGTGTAAATATAAATATATGCCCTCACACACATGTAAACATATGCAGACACACACATCTGTATACATACACATATGTGCGTACACACACCTGTTATCTTTGTAAACAGATGGAACAAATTCAGCTTTTATTTACACCTGTTCATTCCTACTGGACACACACACTCTAAAGCATTTCCCTCTTCACTGCTGTAGAGAAAACAGTAATTCTAAAAACACTGTTGTGCTACTATTATAGCTTAGATTAGGTTAGTTAAAAGATTTACAGTTCAGTAAGCAAAGTAATGCTTTACAAGCTCACGTGTTTAAATGACAAGCTCGCTCTGGCCCTGATCCTCTGAGCAGTTAGTTACACACACTGTTACTTATGCTTTCAGAATATAGACCTGGTATTTATCTTTCCAGCTAGAAAAATTCACATATATCTACATTATCTTGTGATCCACTGACAAATCCTAAATAGTGAAATTCAGACTGCTTCATTTCTTAGCAACTTGAAAACAGGTATTGCTGAGAAACTTCAGTATATATATTGAATTTTTATTAAATATTGTTCTTATTGTTGTAGCTGAAACAGTTTAACTAAGGCTGTTACAAGCATAATACACTCCTGTTAAGAAATACAGAACACCAGACTACTGAACCCTTTCAGGGTCATTAAACAGCTGTAAACATTATTACAAAAATAAACCAGAGATTTCATGCTTACATTTTAGCCCAGAGCTTGGTGTGCTGAGCAAGTGCATTTTTTTCATCTCTTACAATCAACGCTGGTGACATTTGGGCATCCAAACAAATTACATCACAAATATTACTGAGGTGGGTAGGATACTGGCGGTTTATTTGCCAGATGATTAATATATAAACAGTAGGGCAGGATAGATGACCTACTCTTCTTTGACTGATTTGTAGGCAATACTAAGAGACATAGATGCAAATAGTTAAATTTTAACAAAAACATGTGTGCACAGAAGGGGAGGGGAGATCAGCTGTATTTAATGCCACCAGGACAGTATTATCCAATCTGATAGAATGAAATAAACATTAGGCTGGATTTTATTCTTATTTTACTTATGTAAAATAGAGTTACTAATTGCATTGAGCTCATTGGCGTTTTCTTTCTTTTTTTTTTTCTTTTTTTTTTTTTTAGTTGGTTAAGTAGGTGTCCTGCTCCTTGGGGTATAATATAATTATATTAGGGAAATATATGGTTTCTGGAGTGTAACAGAATGTTTTCAAGAGGAGAAAAAAAGTTGGCCTACAGGTAATGTGTCCTATCTATTTGTTTTTATTTAAATATTATTAAGGCCAACTCGGTAATTTGTTATTACTGTCACTCACTTTACCACATACAAGTTTTGTAGCCATTGCAAGGCATATGTAGCTTCTAATAATTAAAAACTGGGGTGAAGCACGACGCAAACACAGTACGTGCAAAGTGCTGGGTGAACCTGTGCTGACCGGCTGCCGCAGTCCCACCAGGCACCCAGGGCGAGGGCTGGAGCCCCACACGAACACCCATCTTCCAGCACCCAGCCGCCGTGGGACCACGCAGCAGGGAGCAGGGAAGGCATTTGACAAAACTATAGCTGCTTTGTAGTGCTGATATTTAAACAAGCCGCTTATTGATTCCAAAACAAAGTACTCCTTTAGTAACAACACAGCCAACTCATTCCACAACAGTTTTTATGTCTTAAAGAAGGGTTAGCAGAGGGATTTTTGAAGTTTCAAAAGTCATTAGCAGGCAGAAAATTGTTTGCTTTCGCTCTGGACTGAGAAGACAGTTGCTTTCTAAAATACCTGTTACATCTGTAGGGTACTTTCTAGCTAGCACAGCGTTTTGGACTGATAACTGATCAGTAGAAGATAAATCACCAGAACAGTCTTTGGTTGGTAGCACCCATGGAGTGGAGGACTGTGAACTGCTTGTGATCACAATCTAGGAAGACGAGCAGAGAGGAGAGGAGAGGTCATTTATAAATCTCACTCACAGATTAGAATAGAAAGATTAGAAGAATGCAGACAAGCTGTTTGATTTATTGCTACTTTGCATGTGACTTAGCAAAATCTGTTTTCCTTCTTATTTATTCTATTTCACTTGCATATACTTAAGAAGTCAGATCCAAAGAAGAGAAACATAAATAATTGGTACTGAAAGTTCAGTAGATTAAAAAAAAAAAAAAAAAATTCCTTCTTTTTTTCCAGGCACTGGTTGCATCTGGGATCATTATTTTTTAGCTTATAAGCATTGATTCTCATTTTGCTTTTTTTTTTTTCCTAGTGTTCTCCTGATGACAAAAGTAAAGATAAGAGTGATACCAAAATTCAAATGGGAGCCTGATTTGTGGAATGCTTCATTAAACTAAAGCTTCTGTTATTTTAGAAACAGCATTTTTAAAAGTAAATTTGTTATTTTCATGTAATTTGGAATGTATACAACTGATTAAACTCTCTCCAATTTGATCAATCTCCTGTAGCTCCTATCTGATCATTCACTTTAATTAATCTAACTGGCATCCATGTCAGATTGAAGAAACCTTAAAATTAAGCTTTTAACGATCCACTTTAGTATCACACAGAACAAATAAAATAATAAAATGCCTGGAAGACTTTGAAAAGCATATTTATTATTTAATTTTTTGTCACTTTTACAGCATGAAATAGGCTCTAAATCTTCTATTCTCATCTGAGGACACTGTACTGCACTGGAAGTCTATAATACTCTCACTCATTATATAATTCTAAAATGTACATAATGTTGCCCCTATCATTTCTGCATTCCTCACACAGGCAAGTTCCAAATAAAGGGCAGTGCATTTCAGCTGGGTGAGGACATGAGGATCAGGCCCTCTATACCAGCTACAAAGAGATCAAGCAAGAAGACTTAAGACCCCAGAACTCAAATTATAGTCCAAAACAATTTCAATCCAAAACTGTAATGCTGGGTTGATGATTTTGTTTTCATTCCACAAAGGCTTAGACTTATATTTTGTGCACAATTAAATATAAAGTCAAATGTACATATGTCCCAAAGATAAAGTATGATTGATTGTGAAATGTGCATATGTGGTAGCCCAGCGAGATTTTTGTTCACAAGGGCACCTGTCAGAAGCATAAGCTTGGATACAAATCATCGAATAAGTATGTAAAATCATTACTAAAATCCAGGCATGCAATCAGATAGTCAGTTGTCTGAAACTGTTGGACCATAGCCAGCACAGTGGCTCAACAGACTAATGCTTTGGTCTTTGCAGATCCTCGGGGTCCTAGTTCAGTTCCTCCTGGTACTGGTCAGGTCAACTGTCTGTACCTAGTGTTGACTTTCCTGGCACTTAATGCTAGGAGTAAAGAAAAAAAACCCCGAATCCATAAGTTCCCTTTGACCTGAGCCACGGAAACATCTGCTGGTTGAGTCACGAACTGCTTGTTGGCCAAGTTTAACAGTAACCGATCCTGTTGCGGATCAGCTCTCTCAGCAGTAGGTGTCACTGCAATAAATAGATGGATTTCAAGGGACAAAGACACACATTCCCAATGAAAATGCATAAACAGAACATCCTTGAATACAGAGAGTTCAAAAAGAAGTAGATGGTCCAATTAAACTTTAACTTTATGCAAAATGCTGGAAATCTGGTTTAGGGAGAAATGAAATTGCACAAGTGGGATTGCCAACAACAACAACAACAAAGTAATTCTGTCCTTTAGTCCTATGTCACAGAGATCCTTTAATTCACATTAATCACCTCCCCACAATCCCAGGTCTATTAGGTAAAGACTGTTACAGTTAAACCTTAAAAAAAAAAAAAAAAAAAAAAAAAGCAGCTCTCTAACAAATTAAGTAATTTTCTCTAGTGGAACAAAAGACCTAGTTATATGGAAAGACACTGCACACTCAACTATAGTTTTAAGACTTAAAGACCACATGGTTAGCCTATTTTCTATCAAATTAGACAGTCCATACCCAATCCTATCTGCACACAGAACAAGGAAAAAAAGAATACGTAACAGCTGGGGGGGGGGGCCCACAAAAGATGTTTCAAGCATAGATTTAATTAATAAAATGCATATTTTGAAAAAGCAGTAACCAATCTATATTTGAAACAGAAATATGTGGTATGCCAAATAATATCACAGAGATGTCAGCCAAGTCTACACCATATTTGGATTCACTATCACAAAATGGTTTGTGGGATAATTAAGGATGCTCCAAATTGCACACTATTGAGTTCAACAGTAGACAAAACAATGCATCAGTAAACATGCGGGCTACCTGTGATGACATCAACAAGGAAAGTACGTGCCTAAGTAAATGTTTTAATGTTGGTCAAAAGGAAAAAGAAAGATTGATACATTAAACCTTGCATAACATGTTGCACATGAAAGAGAGCATATGTGACAGTACACACTCTTGAAGAACACATAATACAGCCACATTTGTTTTACTTCTAATGACATTGAACTGGGAACGAGAGAGAGGAAAGAATATAAAGATAATGAAAAGATAAATTACTCCATCCTTCAAGGTCAGTCTATTTAAGAGAAACCAACATAAAAAACATCCCCCTACACATGAAAAGCACCAAGGGCCACACTATGTATCTGGGACAAGTTAAGCTTCTCCTTTTCCCGTGGCACACTGCTCCAATGTCCCCAGCAGTAATTCCCACCAGCTCATACCCTGGTATTCTGTAAAGCTCCCCAGCATCGTGGTTGATCGTGTGATCAACACAATCAGAGAGGAGGGGAAGACATTTTCTGCATGTTTCTTCGCTGAGCACAGAAATAGCCAACATCTTAATATAATGTAAATGCGAACAGTTAGAAACTCAGAAGTAACCTGCCCAATTTCAGTGCATCCAAACAGCTTCCAAGGCCAGAAAGATACCAAAATTTTCAGAATTTCAGCACTGTAGAAGCAGGTATCCCTAACTGATCATTTCCACATCTCATTTAGGAAAAGGCTTGCCATGTATCTTGACTTAAATAGATGTCTCATCCTCTGTAAAGAAGCCAGGGACAGAGTCCAGAACTCTTGACTCCCATTGCGTAGTCCAGTATGCCAGATAGCTTTCTTTTATCAAACATAATTGACTGCTGAAAAGACTGTTTTTTTTAACTCATGACAGACCTGTCAGCATAAAATTTTTGGGTTAAAATATTATGGAGAGTTATTTTTGGTTTTTAATAACTGAGATTCTTGGCTGTAAATCCCTCCTACCTCCAATTTCTGTCTCTCCTTTACTTCCTTAAACCCAACTGATTTATTTTTTCTCTCCCTATAACGCATGGACTTGGTGGCAAAAAGAAAAGGCATAATTTAGGGTCATAGTGATTCTCAGACAGAAGTGGCTTTGATGAGTTCTTTTTAATACTAATTTCCAGCAAAAGGATAATGTTGAGAAAGGCTCTGTTTCAGTGGAATTAGATGGAGTGGAAGACACAGCTGAAAGAGACAGGGATGTTGGGAGGCAGGTGGATGCCAGAAAGATAGAGCAAACATGGCTCAGCATGCTCCTTGTGTTTGTGGTCTCCAAAAAAAAGTAGGAACAGCAAACTCCTTGCAGAATTAAGTGGGAAAAGATAAACAAGGAAACACAATACAAACTTAGACTAAGGATAGAAAAAAATTACTTAATTATCACTCAAGAAAAATGAAACACTAAAACCCACAAATCTCCTCTATCCTTCAGTGTTCTGGTCTGCGCACACTTTTACTGATATATTACTGCTGTTGTCATTTAACTTTATTAATTGATCACTGTCATGAACACAAGAGCAGAACCAGTAACTCTAGAAGCCACCTCATACCTCCTATGACGCTTTCACGCTGAGATAAGTGGTTTAGACTTAAAAGGGTGTGGTTAGCAGTCACTGCGCACAGCTAAGACACGAACAGCTCGATTTTGCAACTGCTACAATCGTATCTACCCCAAGGTCAGAAAATATTCAGGAAACACATTCTTTTTCAGACTGTCATTTTTGAGAAGCAAAAAAAATACATCTATCTGCAGTACCGCTAAATCACACTGTTCTTTTGGACGGCTTCTTCAGCAGGAAGACAACCCCAAACATAAATGTCTAGACTAAAAGTAACTGACTTGGGAGTATTTCTCCGTGTTTCTCTAGCTGCTGTTTAAATTATCTGCACCTGTTGGAGTGAGATTGTTCTGCCTCACAATAACCCTGCCTTTTCCTCTGAACGATGGTGCAAAACAGTGGTAACAGTACTGTGATTAAGATAAGGAAACAACGATGTCACACAAGCAACCACAAAAAAGGGTCATGCCTTTGCAGTGCTCTTGAATGCAGTGAGGTACAACCCATGAAGCAAACAGAGAATCTCCTCCTACCACTGACTGGGCATGGCTGCGTAGGGCATGTATGGAAGGATGCATAGATGCAAGCACTGAGTATGGTAAAACTGTACGTACGTTTAAATAAAATGGCAGCATGACCGTCGGGATCCCAACAAGCTGAGCACCGACTGCTGTTTGGGCACCCCTGGTTTATCTGGGTACCATAGCTTTGATCATTAACAAAAAGGGCACTGAAAACTTGGCAGACACATAGCAGATGGATGAATACAGGGGAGGAGGAAGGCTATGAAAATACAATAACATATTTCAAAGCTATCTACAGGATAAAAATCCTTTAAATAATTTTGATGGTAATTGTAACATTCCGGGCCCTTGGCTGAAAAGACAACCTATCTTGGTTGATAGGTGAGTGGCAACCAAGCTGACAAAGAAAGTCGGATAAATGCAATCATGGGATGACAGGCCCTGGCAAGTTCAATTACGGTTGCAAAGTCGGTTGGGAGATGGACTCTGCTAACTGTAATATATCCTTAACAGCCAGCTCTGGCCACATACAGCTCTGACCAAACTCCTTCAAGTGACTGACAGGATCCCTGGAGGCTTCAGTCCTGTGGCAGGCTGAGAGCAGCTGAGAGTTGTTATCAGAACGGCCAGGGACTACCAGGGAGTGCTTTACTGCAAGAGTTTTCAATACAACATGCAAATAAACATAACTAACTCAGCCAAACTATTTCAAGTCTCTTGAGTAGTCTGTGCAAATGAGCAGTTTGCATTAGCTTTCTCCAGCTCATGTAAAACTTCACTCAGTGTTAATTTACATTGCTGAAAATCTGCGTGGATCTAGGCAATTTCAGCAAAATACAAAGCCAGACAAAAGCAGAAGGAAAGATTTGGTGGTTCAGTTTCAAGGACCCAGCCACAGGAGACGGTGAGTGGGCTCCCACTACTTGCACTAGGACATCAAAGTGTTCCTCACTGTACAGGGCTGAACACCAAGAGCCCCAAATCTGAGAGCATTCAGGAGCTTCCACATGAAACCTCTGTATCACTTCTGTAGCCCAAGCAGAAACTCATTTTTCTGTTGTACTGATTTCCAGCACCTTGTACCTATGCTTATAGATACTGTTATATCTCTCTTTCTAATTAAAAGGATTTTCATCTCCTTAACCTTCTACTTTTGAATAGACCAGTGCAAAATTATCTAAGAATTTAAGTTATATTTAGTCAAAGTATCAGGCTTCCTTGTAGTTTCCTTTTTTTAAAAAGTTATAAAAAAGATGTCCTTTCTCAATTTTTGGTTGTTGACTTTTATTTTCCTAGTGGCTTTAAAAAAAAACAGAAACAAACACTATGTTTCTAAAGAACTTCTTTGTTCCCTTTCTGGATTTTCCAAAAATATTGTAAAATGACAATGGTATAAAAATTATACTGTAAAAAAAATGTAGAGTACTGTGACTGAGTGGTTGTTCATTTATATCCCTAGCTTATGAAATGCCCGTATCATGTATCCTTTATCCAACAGCAGACTCTTTTAGCTTCAATCACGAGAGCTAACAATATGTTATTGATATGATTTCAGGAAACTGTCAGCAGGCAGCTTAACTTTCAGCTCCTCAACTATGGTGAGCGTATGCACAAAACGTACCTGTACCTCTCCTGCATGAAAGCTGGCAGCGATGCACACATTCCTGTCAGCTGTCACAGCAGAATAAAGAGAAATGTAAACAGGTCTTCCTCACTAAATGCAGCCTCATACTCCTTACACAGCGAAAACCCGCTACTGGTTTCACTGGGAATTTTAACCAGCATCAGAAACACATGTCAGCGCACTGAGGTGCAGCTGGCCGCTCCCCGCCAGAAGCTGGGGTAAGGAGCAGCTGAACCAAGGGCACTGCTGCGGACCCTCAGCCTTCCTGCCCCGTGCCCACCCCTCCCCAGCACGCAGCCCTCCTCCAGCTGCTGGCCCTCCACACTGCTGCAAACAAGCGTCAAGCTCCTGCCTATGACCTCCGATTCTATTCAACACAGAATCAACAGGAAGATACTGAAGAGGGAGGCCAACTGGGCCACCGCCCTGCTGAGAAAGAGTGCATCGAATGATGCCTGAAGTTTGGTAGACCCTAAGCCAGGTCTCCAGAAGCTGTAGGAGACTGACTCCTGTCAACTGGAGTGCAAATCAGGGCTTCCAATGCATTTGCACCTTGGCACGTGCATCTGGCCCTGTGTGCTCCCTTAGGAGAACGGGTGCAATTGAAATGAGGGAGAGAGCAGGCTCTTCCGTAACTATATTTTCAACCACTTCTGCTTGACGCCAAAATAAATGTAGTACATCAGTAAGTCCAGTATTTTCAAGTTTTATTTTTAAGTGCTATTACATTTTCAAAAGCTGAAGAATAATCACAAATGTCAGAAGCCAGAACAGGTCAGCTAAAAGTCCATCACTCCCCACTCTGGGAAACCAGTGTTTTTTAAAACTGGTTTTCATATTGGTTTACAAGCTTTAATAATAAAAGAGTATGTTGTACTATTAGACGTTGGTCATTTTTTTTTGTCTGATGAAGAGAAATAACAGGCTGCTGCAGGAGTTAGCATAGTTTTGGTGGGTTTTTTTACTCCAAATGATCAGAGAAAGTACTGTACTTCAAGGATGTGCCTCACTTGCTCTTAAAAGGGTAAAACAAAATATTCTTCTAGCTATTCTAAGCCTGCCATATAAGTATTATGCTGTTACAGATTTCAAAAGGTTAGCTTCAATGAACCTGACATCAGTATAACCCAAAATAACCCATTCAAGAGAAAAGTAAGAAATAATTGCTGTTTTCTCTTTTTTTTTTCCTCAGCTATATTGCTATAATGATTTTGCATAACAGATTGAACAAAGTGCTGTTGTGACAGGTGGTAGAATTCAGCTAGTAAGCACAGAGACAGGGTTCAATTTAGTTTGTGAATCCTTTAATTGTTGTGCAGCTAATTAAAGAAGGTTCTTTACACTCGCAAGTGTTTACCGTTGCTAGTATGCATACATGAAAAATTAAATTGTGCCTTCAAGGGCTGAGAACTATAGAAAAATCATAGCTGATTCTGCAACATGCTTACCAGCTCAAAATAGCTGCTTTTCACAATTGGAATTTGTAAAACTTTTTGCTAAGCAAATATAGAGCTAATTAGAAGTGTTCGTTGGACCAATTAACATTTAAATAAATAAGCCATATTGCACATTTCACAGTCTTTATTTAATGATGCTTCTTAACTCTTTGGAAAGATTCCTTTAAGTACAAATAAGTTGTCATAAAAATGAAAGACAAAAATAACACCATAACAGTATATTCTATGCTTTTTTCTTTTTGCCTTGAAGTCTTTTCTAAAACTCTATACCTGTTACTAGGGAAGGGGGGGATACACAAATCTGGTTCCTTCTTTCATCTTGTCAAGTTACCTTTCTACCCTTTTGAATGCAAACAGAAAAACATATTTGATTACTATTTAAAGTGTTATGATAGTTCTGTTTGTTTTGCCCCATGGAACAGAATCTGTTTCAGAAAAAAAAATATCTTACTTTTATCTCATAAAATGGCCATTCCAGCCAAAAAGAAGGGTGTTTTCAGAAGAGATTGCTCTTGGAGTAACAAAAGCAGCAGTTTGAAAGTTGCACATACAAACAGTGAAGTGAAAGGAAAAAAAGAAAAAGAAAACAAAATATCTGTTTTTCAGGTCTCCTGTTAGCATTCCCACACCAAACCTGGTGGTGTTGTTATACCTAACCTCAGGGCCACAATTGCCTGCCTCTTTGGGGTCAAGTGATATTTCGCTTTCAAAACAACTGATTTTTAATTTAACAGTCCCTTTCAATCAATAAGGCCCTTCAGTCTGCATTGAACATATATTTTCTCTCTCTCTTTCAACCTCCAAACCTCTACCTAACACAAAGGTTACATTAAAAACAGGGGGAAGGCTTCTCACTACCTTTTTCCAAGATGCATTACACTACCTTGTAATCACACTAAGAGCTAACATGGAAGGACTCATTGTTGACCTTGGCTTTCAGCACAGAAAACCAAATTAACAAGGACCAATTAACATTTAAATAAATAAGGAAGATTAACAAAGAATACTCTGCATACCAAGAAGGTAAAATAAACTAAAGGAAAGAGTACAGTATCTCCCTCAATCGGCATGAATGAAATTCTCCGGGAAGGACGCAAGCCCGTCGGTGCATGGAAGCACAGGCTGCTCTTTCCTGCACTGGCAAGGCCTGCTGAGCACCAAAGGGGATGCAGCCGAGCATGAGAGCAGGCAATGCTCTCACTCTGGAAAACCCTTGCGAAAATGCACAGAGACCCCACAGTCCTGCACGATGTACTTACAGAAGGAAAGGTGCTGTCTGTATTTCTGGCCTCAGCTCTGCCCCTTCCACGTGAGGCTGTGGGTGTTTGTGATTGCCTACGTCTGATTGCTGTGCACCAAGAAGCACATGGTTTTGAACTCATGTCTGATAAGCATCATGCCAAGACTGGACACCTCTTGCGCAGATTGTCAGCGTGTGCTCCTTCTGATTAAATTTTTAGTGGGAAAGGTGTGTTTGTTCATTTGTTGGTTTGGGGTTTTTTTTAGATCCAGTAAATTCTGCTTGAAGTCAAAGAGAAGAAAAAGTGCCGAAAGAACATTCAACAGCCCAAGAGTTAGGTACTTGGGAAGTCCCTGGAGACTGGGAAGTTAGTGTTTTACAATGCCCTTTCCATTATGTTCCAGCTGGAGACTATAACCTGAATGTTTGTGCTAAGTAGTTGCTCTGACTACCGAACTACTGGTATGTAGTTCTGAAAACTCATGATGAACAGAAACCATGTCTCTACCCAACTTTAATTTCATATATTTATTTGACCTTTTTTTTTTTTCTTTTTTTTTTGGGGGGGGTGGGGGTGGGGGGAGGCGGGCAGGGAGGGAGGTGACGCAGGTACCCGAAGCTGTAACCTGGAGGTAGTTGTAGGGACTCCCTGTGCAATGCAAACAGATAACGGACGCTAAAACAGGCAGGCTGAAGGTAAAGAGTTCAACCACCTTTCATCTTCCCTGCCTCTCACTCTTCCCTCAGGTAAATCTCTAAAGAGGACTTTCAGTTGGCAAAGTTTCTCTGCCATTCTTGGTTATCATTATCGCTACAGAACAATTAAATCCGCCACTTACTAATCATCTACAAAGCCTATCTTTTTAAAGGAAACTCCTCCTACACAAAGGTTATGAATAATTCTCAGAAGGTTACAACATGATCTATCATTTTGAGTATTTGGATCTGGAGTACTGGTTCAGGCCTCTGACAGATACCTTTATGAATAGTTAAGAGTTCACAGAGATGATTATCATGTACTATTTAAATATGTATAAAGGACAAAGATAATAACAATACTTTGCACTTTAATAGAAGCTTCTGTCTGAAATTCTCAAAGGAGAGCTGAAGTCCTCACAAGTGCATGCACACAGCTCCTCTGACCTGCACAGTTGGTCACTGCTATTATTGTCAGGAATCTGGTAGCCTGTTACTGTTAGATTTCTCAAAAATAGCAAAGTCTGGCTTAATTTATAGAGCAACAGAAGCTTTACCAAATGTGTCACCCAAAGTGAATCCCCATTGTAGGAAGGTTGACTGGTGCCACATGCCAAGGCAGAAAGCAGCATGAGATGCTGCAAGGTGCAGAACCTCGACCCCCATTCTCTTGATCGAGGAGGAGAATCCTCTTCATTCCCAGGCTGAGACATGACTGACTGATCAGCATACTGTCCAGCTGGGAAAAGAGCATCTCCTACTACAGGTCAGGAATAAGCCTTTCTTGTAGCCTCAGAAATAATTTTAGATATTTTTCTTCCTGCTACTAAAAAAAAAAAAAAAAAAACCACCAAAAAAAGCCAACCAAAAAACCCAAACACCACCAAAACCCCAGAAGTGGAAACTCACTTGAAGGCCATACTTTCTTGCATGAAGAGACCTTTTCTGCACTTTGTTAGAACTACAGGAAGGGGAGATGAAAAGGTTTAAGTCATATATTTCTAAATGCCCTGCTTTGCTGAAGTTAAACTCTCCTGTCTTCTGGTCAAGAGGATGGAAGAAAGTGACCCTTTCTACTGTCCTACAAAATACAGAACTTTAGCCACGTGAAGACTTGATCATGCTTAATTATCTTTTTCACAGAAAATACGAACAGAGATAATTCAAACAAAATTGTGAAAAATAGAGACACCAAATATCAGCACCAATACAATGCAACTACAAAGTTTGAAATGCTGCTAAAAACTTGGTTGAGTTTGAAAACTGGACCTGGACAACTAGAATTTCTGCAAATGGCATTTGCACAACAGTGAAACCAAAGGTCCTCCTGTCCTTAAGGCCATATTTATAGAAGGGTCCACTGATCTTGAATAATTCTGCCAATGTATTAGGAAAAACATGCTTTACTTCCAACACCACTAAAATGTGTCTTTTATTACACAACCTCATTTCTTAAAATAGTAAATTTATTAACTGAGAATTTAAAAAAGGCAAAGAGAAAAAAAATAACGCTTATGTCCCAAAGTACACAAGTTTTCATGCTTCCCTTTACAATGCCAGTTTTGCTCCAACATCTTCCAAAAATTCTCATGAGTTTCAGAGGAACCGAGATAACTTTCAGATCTCTTGCAAAACTTGTAACGAATATAACAGTTCCAAATTGGGGGGGGGGGGGGGGGGGGGGGGGGGGGGGCTTAGAGAGAGAAATAGGGAAAATAATTTTAATTTTATTGTTTTCAAATACCTGAATTAACTGGGAATAAGCTGGTATCGTGAAATCCCCCTCGAAAAGACGACTTCTCTTGAGAGAAAATGCAATGATTTAGGGATCTGGACCGGCTTTGTCCACTGGAAATTTCGTCCTGTAAGACTATCTGTATTCCTCCTCTTCATCTCTAAAATCCAGCTTACCATAATTTCCTTACCAGCACTGCAGTCAAACTTTTTTTTTTTTCCTTAATTTTAACTCAGTTCTTTAAATCAGAATGATGAAGTTACTGAAATAACACCCCAAGCCCCTAGCTGCACTACCACTAGCCCAACAGCGCTCTGATCTCGTTCAAGGTCCTATAGCTAATAACAAACAGCAAGAGACTGAATTCCCTCATCTCAAATATAACCATCTAAAGTCAAGCTAAATTCAGCATAACATTCACAGATACAGAAGATCAGAAAATTGGTTCGCAACAACTTATCACAGAGTAACATGTTAGCACAAGTTAACTGATTCACAGTAATTTTTAGTGTACATGCTTTTGGCAAATGTGATGTAAACTTAGTACAGCTTTCAGTGAAAGACATATTTCACTGGTTTCATTAGGGCTAAACTAATACATTGCTTCTTGCATGCTGTGAGGCAGGAACTACTACAGAGACAGATACAGCAGCTGACAATTGGTAATCTGGGTGTGGGATCTGTATTTATTGCTAGGTTCTGTGGTCTTTTGCCAGGGTTCAGAAAATCAGATATTTCAAACTGCAATTTGTTTTGCCACATTTTCATTAAAATACCTTTGTTAATTTTTTCCTGGAAAGCTACAAGACTTTTCCCTGTGGCAAGTTTGCTACAGAAGTCCCACCAAACATGCAACAGGATATGGGCTGGCAAAAATAAATAATAAAAATAATAAAAAGCCACCAAACTGCACAATATGCAGAGATGCCAGACTTAAAACAGTGGGACACACAAATTCTAAAAATACATGTGACGGACTCAACCCAAAACCAATTTGGTGACAGTCTTTCCCATAACCTTCATGAATTTTGGTCCAAACCCATGCTGAATCAGTGACAAACTTTAATAGCCATATATGCATCTCGGGGTGCACCTTGAATCCATAGATATGTGGAACTTATTGATGCAAATGACAACCACATATACAGGAAAAGATTAAATTTACCCTTACCCTTTATCTCTCATTGCAGTCTTTAACACAGAATACAAAAATCAAGGTGGCTATTTATAGTTACACCTTTCTTCCCCCGCAAAATTACTTTCGATAACTGAAAACAATCTGAACCAAAAGCAAACAACCTTGTGCTGTAATGTATGACCTACCAAACATTTTAAAGAAAGAATTCACCCGCATGTAATTTCACTCTAAGCCATACATTGTTTAACTACAGCAACACACTGTTGTAGTTTCTCTTTCTTACTCTTAACAGATTGGCAAGTTTTTCAGCCGCCTTTTTCCCAGTCAGAAAAGTTTCTCTGTAGTACTACTGAGTAGCAATGGAGCATGAAGTTAGAATACAGGGAGAATGCAGAGTCCTACCTTACATGATACTGACTGGCTCTATAAGATTTCATGAATGAAAAGAAAAATAAAAATTCAAATGGAAAAAAAATAACCCCAGGAGTTTCCAGTTCTTCATGTGTTATTTTACTGATGGTGGAATGTTCTTCCACTGCTGGAACTGCCACCACCAACTCAATGCATTTTGGGATACATCAGCACAATAAAAAGGAGCTGATTAGAGGGCACAGTGACAGAAGACAGAGAAAAAAACAGTAACAAAACAACAGGAATTATTCCTAACCATAATAATTTTCCTAATTTCTTTGAAGACTAAAACTAATATTGAAAAATCTTTATCTTTGATTTGCTATATACAGCAAGCTAAAATTGGGTTCAGACTGATGAATCTGCTTTCTGTTGTAGGTAAGCATGCATCTCATCAAACAGGAGCAGCGAACAAATACAATGCACTGTGCACACGGTAGAGGGGACACACTCAACATAGTGTTTTTCTCTGCAGAGACAGTGCACTGGTTACAAAACACATACCAGTGCAAAACTGGTATGGCTAATGTAAAGTCTTCCAGCCTTGACATACTAAACATGTTAAATATTTTTGTTCATTTTCAGCCACGTCTACTCAAATCACAAACCATGTAAGAATGAGGAGTAACATATCTGCAAAAAACATAAACTACATTTATTTTATTACTCTGTCTGCAGTCAAGTCTGCACATTCCTTAAACGAAGTAAAATTATATAGGGAGCTTAGATCCAGAACACCACCAACCACCTCAGCAAAAATGTTTATAAAAAGAACTTATAAAAAGAACAATGATCACAATCACAAATAAGTACACACTTTTCCTCAAAAAGTTCCCATAACAATTCCTATTTATCATCCACTTTCAACATTATCACTGGGCCTTCTATTTATTGTGTAGGATCTTCCATGGCAATCAGTTGACAGTTCCTATATATCCCGAATAACATTTTCCCTCTTGGGGACCATACACCTTAGGGACATACATCTAAAGGGCTCTTTCCAGGTCAAGAGGTATCAGTTCAATTAGAAGACTTCCAACACAGGAAGGAAAGTAGTTTAAGAAGCATTTATGATGAAATTTTTTTGGAATAACAAAGCAGAATGCACAATGTCCACATTAATATTGCTACTGGATACTCACTGACCTCTGCTCTGCAGCTTTGCATGAAATTTACAAATTTGCCTAAACTTCAGCACAGACTAAGATACCTTCTTAAATTAAGACTGCAAAACATCAGCACTACTTGTGAGAGATGTCACTAACCAGAAATGTTAGGGCTTTTTCTATCATATTTAATGTTTCTATAAGGCATAGCATCAGTGGTCATTGGTACGTTATAAACCATTAGCTGCAATAATTTTCACTAGCTAAAGAGGGAATCAAAGTGAATTTTCAGTCAGGAAATAGACAAGTTTGTTCAATACTGTTGAAATCTCGAGCAGACGCAGAGTCATTTTGCGGGTACAGAACAATGGATGAGGAAAATGTAACTTTTAAACAAATACTGCTAATATTGGCTGGAGCCATTTCTCTGCCAGACTATGATATGATCTGGCACATGATATGACTTGCACATTCTGGTTTTATTCTAGTCTTTTTTTAGGGCAGGATCTATCTCACTTATTCGCAGCTACTCCAGCATCCCATCTGCCTAAATTAGACACTCATCTTTAAAGAGAATGAAATCCTCTCAAGATCTCTATGCCTTTTCTGTAAGAAGCACAGATAACCTAACTTCTAGACAGTATTCCCTTACCTTGTGCAGGATAAATTGTTCCGTAATCCAAACTATACTGAGTGTTTTACCAAAGGGCAGATGGCATTTCCGCTGCTTTGCCATAAGCACTTTATTCAAAATCATACTTTACAAGAAACAAGTCTAAATTGTTACTTACAAGGTTCATTTTGTAAAGACATTAATTAATGGGCTGCACATGGAAGCAAGGTGGGGAATATTGTGCATTATTCTGTTGGCAAGTACATCATTTTAGTAATTAACGTTGACATCATCTTTTTAGAATGCATTAAGCAATATAGACACCATACACTCTGCCCAGCATTCTTTTTGGGTTTTTGGGGTGGGGCGGGTGGGGGAATGGAGAGGGAGACTCTCATGTCTGAACTCTACTACTGCAGTGGGGTCCTTCGTTGCCCAGTAAGGTCCTAGTCTGCCTTGGTAAGAGGTACACTTTAGGTACAGTTCTGGACTTGAAGAGGTTTTTGAGAATCTAGCATTCTCACAGACTGTCAGAGCTGTAAAGATCCAAACTCAGTAACATTTTTAGTGAACCATTCCTTTAAGAACCTCCATTAATGGAGTAATTTCCTTCCTTATGGATTTCAGGTAGAAAAACAACTCATGGTAAGCTTTCATTTTGACAGCTGTGTTTAGACAGCCTCTGGTTCCCTTTCTCTTCTTCCCTCCTTCTCATACTTCACCAGTCAAATAGCTGTTCTCTCCTCTTTCCCAGATAAAGTGCATCCCTCTTTCCATAGGAAATGAAAGATATGAAAGAAGGAGGAGGTGCTAGTCTACTTCATTGATGCAAACCCATGGCCACTTTTTCATCAGCCTAGCCAGCAGGAACTAAGAAGCTGAGAAATACCAGTTATGCCTTTGAGAAAGAAAATCTGAGCATCTCTATCATTCTCAACAAGGTAGTATCTAAATACCTTAATTCTAAGGTTCTAGATATGTAGGAAGTTAGTGCCCTTCATGACTCAAAGTGATGGCATTTTTTTTAGCTGTTTATTGACCTGTTTATTATTATCTGTTTATTGAACTGTTTTCCATGAATCTGTCTAATCCCTCTCTGAGCCTGCTGATGCTGTCTGCCTCTACGAATTCCCTTGGCAGCAAGTTCCAGAAGTTCACTACTCACTGTGTGAGGAACTATTTCCTTTTATCTGTTTTAAACTGATCTCCTGCTACTTCCACTGGGTGTTCCAGCTATGGTTTTCTGGGACTTGGCGGGAAAAAAAAAGTGTGAGGGTTGTGAAAATTATTTTGATGGCATTTTGTGTTTGCCGCCATCTAGTTTTCCCCAGCAAAAAGTAAAAGTGTCCAAAAAAGCTACAACACAACTTAAAATATAGGATTCCAACACAGTAACACGAGATGGGGTGAGTACCCTAGCTGATGCAGATTTGCTAACACAGTCTACTGAATTTTACGATCTAGTCCTTGCTGATGAAAGGACAATCCACTTTACAGAGTCTAAGACCTCTTACATAAGCTAATATCCCTTGTACATACTCCTTCTGAATGGGACCATTTGAAGATTGATAGTTTTGTCACAACTGAAATGGTGTATCTATCATGACTGATGTTCATTCGGGTACTGAAAAAATCCCAAACATTCTTTCCATTTTGACTAAGAGGAAGAAAGAGAGGAAAATGTCAGAATGAAGCCTTCACTACAGTTCTTTTTCAGAAATACCCACCTAAGTTCGGGTTTGAAGTCTACATAGACCTTCCATCCAAAGCCAATTTAACTGAGAGCCCAGAGCAAATACTTCCCCATCTGGCAGCAACTGTTGTTCCAAGCTGTGTCCAGATGATTCCCTCCACCCTCACCCTCCAAAACCAGAGCGACTATAAAAAATAACCCTTCTCTTAATTTAGGGGGGGAAAAAAAATCTCCCGACCATGGCTGAAACCAAATGGCCCTTCAGGCTACTACTGAAGAATCAATTACATTAGCTGTAAGCCTAAGAGAGTCCTGGGGACAATCAGTCAGAGCCATAATAGCTGTGAGGGAATTGTTAAGCAAATTGAGGGATTCTTTAGGTAATTGGGATTGGACAACCAGGTCATACTTAATTTGAAGCATCCATTCCATACAAGTGCTTCAGAGGTATAGTAGGAACTACAGACAGTAAAGTCTAATTGTGCCGCTACTAACCCGGTGCTTTTAAAGGGACACCCCCCCATCCCCCTCTTCTTGTGGAGAATATTTAATAGGATTGTGCTCACTTTCAGCAGGAGAGAATGCAAGCAGCTACTGCAGGGTCAAACTGGGGAGCTGAGAGCCAAGGCTCCACAGTCTTCTGGGAGAACCTGTAGTGCTTATTCACAGCTAGAGCCAGGGAAACTAAGTGCTCAGGTTTTCCTACCAAAACTGAGAAGGAGAAAAATGGAGAATTCATCACTTCCTTTAAGGCAGTCCAAAGACAGGAAGGAGGTACATTTTTATTTCTGTTGCTGACCATGCATTTAGCATGCTAAATGTATGTTTTAACTACAAATTCTGGCCTTCCAAAGAAACTGCAAAAATTCACGACTTCTGCTTCAAGCTTTGAAGTAAGGCTTAGGGGGAACAAACTTCACAGGCAAGAAAATCATCAATTCTGGGAGATCACTCTGAGGGAGCTGTGCAAGGATCTCAGGTTCAATTTTTCACCATAGTTAAACAGGGAACTATTCCAAAAGCAAAAAGCTCTCGATTTCCTTTGTTCACTGAAAGAACTGTCAGAAAAAGAGAGGTATGCCCAAAGTCCATCTTCATGTCCAGTTTGCTTTTGGAGAAACCTGTTGCAAGCAGCTACAGCTAGTATTTTTTGGCTTCTCCAGAGAGAAGCAAGCCATTTGGGTTGATACAACAGGGATCGCAGTCCCAAGAGAAACTAATTCTTTGTTGGACTGCCCTGAAGTTTCACAAGGTAGACAAAACAAGCCAGCAAACATGGCCCTAAGAGTGCCAATACAAAAGCTGACAAATCCATCCTCTTGTCTCCCTTTCCTCATATTCTTTCCTGGAACTAATTTGAGGAAAAACCCTAATTCTGGGTCTTCTGGCAAAGAGTACCTAAAATAATTGCCCAGAAAAGAAGATTCTGCTAGTGCCACATTTCTTTGGCAAGGCAAGAGAAAAACTGGGAAGAGAGGGATAAAGAACAGAACCTGGATGACTGAAGGGTGCCAAAGCAAGAGCTTTGTGCCAGTTGCCATTCTGCTTGAAATCTGCACTGAGGAGCCCAGTGGTCTCTGCTCCCAGCAAGCTGGCCATGGCTTAGAAGAGTTGGCTAGAACAGACCCTGGCAGCACAGCTGATGACAGCGAAAACTCGGAGTAGCAGAAGGGCCAATAGCCCATTGGTGGAGGTCAGGAGTATCTGATCATGCACACTTCTGCCGTTACAGAGCTCTCACCGAGTACAAATCCAGCCTATTTCATGCTCCTGTTTTAGAGGATGTTTTAACTGCTTATCAAATCAGTTAGCATTTTTCTAGCCTTGACAGAACAAGAGCCAACAACAGACACCGGATGCAATTCTACCTCTAATGTTTAGAGTTGTGACACGATCTATTCAGCCAGGCTATGGCTTTCTAAAGTTGTCCAGCAGACTGCCAGCAGTCATCCAGCACCAGCAGCTTCTAGATAGGGAAAACATGTAAAAACAAAAACAAAAACAAAAACAAAAACCTGGTCTAGAACATACCGCCTGAACTGAAGGAAGTCTTTCCACTCCACACACTACACTAACACCAATTTAGGTGAGTGAGCAGGCAAACAGTTTCCCATGAGACTAGTTAAACAGGCTATGGTATACCAGCTCAACTGCCTGGACAACATCAGGAGTCAAAGCCTGGGGAGTACTTGAAGAGCACAGCAAATAACCCATCTACAGGAATAATCATAATACAAAACAGTCATCCATGACATTTTTGCCAATCAGTACTTTGAAAAATGAGCCATCGTTTTTTGTGAAGGTAATGGATGGGAATTCAATCTATGTCACAGCTATGGAAAAAAAAATGTCTATTGCTTTGGACTACAGGGATTGCTGAGAGCACAGAATTTGACTTAGTGTGCTGCAGTATAGAAATGGCCATGGTCAGATAGTAGCTTTCTTTTGACCAGAGTGCTGCAAAAAAAATCTATTCTGCATGTAGGAAGAAAGCCTAGATGAAAAAGTTGTGTCAGCAGCATCTTTAAGAGACCTTACTTGGTGCAACCTGGGTGAAACTTCAGGAACAGTGAAGACAGTCAAACGAGTACCCAAAATAGACCAAATCATTCACAAGATGAGTGGTAACGATCAAGCCTCTTACAAGCTCCAGATCAACACAGGAAGCAATATGATACTGTTCAGAGGTGGTTTTGCTAACAGAAACACATTCAGCAACAAAATAGTTGGAAAAAATAATAAAGTCATTAATACAATTCTGTATGTTTGCAACAGGCTATGGTTCTGTGACATTTGCTAAACGATTCTGAAGCAGCAGAAGTTTGGAAATCCTGTACAACACGCTTGCTTTCTACAGCTGCATCCCCATAGTATTAATCATGGTATTTAAAAAAAAAAAAAAAAGCAAGCAGGTGTATGTAGTAGTTGTGCTTGACAGAGGCTACTTACAAAAAAATACAAGGAGGCTGCACAATAGACTATCAGGATTATAAACATCATGTATCTCAATGCTGTATTTATATGGTCATTAGTGCTAAAAAAGGCTTCAGCCTCTTTTGCCGCAGAGGACTGTGATGGAGAGTATCGATGTACAATGGAACACTTCACATCCATGCAATCTTTGTACAGGCAGATGAATTAAAGACAAAACTCCAGATTCTTTGTTCAGGACAGCAGTACTGTTTGAAGCTCTAACTTAACATGTGCTGTGCTTTTCAGTCTTTTATTTTATGACTGCTACTTCACTTTAAAATAAGTTATGTTCAAAAACTGGAATGCCACCTGAGAGAAACTTAACTCAGCCAAAATACGGGTCCTTTTTGCCCATCAGAAAAACAGACATGGACCACAAAAATGCCAGCTTCAATAACAACTGATGGTATCAGGACACATGTGGAGTTAATTGGTCTAGACACGGGGAGAACCCAATGCTTCCATCCTGCTCCATTTCTGATACCAGCAGACTACAATACACTACTGTACTTTAGGGTCAGATTCCAGCTGCCCTCCATGTCTGGAGACAGTGGGCATGGAGAAGAGGGAGATTCGCTTTGACACCCAGGAATAACTGCATCACCTTGGGAGACTGCATTTCAAGCTTTGCTTCCGATTATAATTATAATTACTTGGTGATGATCACCTCCCCATTTAGTTTAATTTAAAATGCTTCTGAGTTGGAGAGCCAAATGGCTGGAATTATCTGAGAAGAGCTGGAGTGATGGGAAAAGGGCATAAAAGAACTTCTGTTCTTTCAATTCTTGTAGTCGGCAAAAACATTAAGAAAATATTGCCAATTAATTTTCCTCACAGTGGTAACCTTTGTAACTGTAACCTGTAACCAGTTATAACCATAGTGATGCTTAGTCCATACTAATTGCTGACTGTTGTGACCAAAACATGATGTTATAACTCTTGGGACAGGGAGGGGAGGAGAAACATGGCACTGTTTGAGCTGACCGTATGTCACTGCTCTTCCTATACAATGTTCTTTTACATCTTACAAGGCATAACTGTCAAGTGATATTGGGGCCTAGCGCTGAGCCACCTGTCAGATACATTCATTCACTGTCACAGCTAGGCATCCAATGAGAAGAAAGAATAAAAAAAAAAAAAATGAAGGAAAGTAAATTCTATTTGGAAGACAACAGCACTGGAGAGAAGACAGGTGGACGTAAAGCTCTCACGTTCCCCTGCTGACCCTCTCATGTAGATTTTTGTCTTTTCATTTCCACAAAAGACATATAATTACTTTTAAGAACTAGGCCTTAGTTAAAAATCAAAAGTAGAAAGAAACTTCATATACTTGTCCAGAGCTGAGGTCAGGGTTCGGCCATGCCCTGCTCACACCACGCACAAAGTCCCTATCAGGCAGTACCAGGAACGTGGCTGCTTCACTCATGGGGCCTCCACACTGCCTTCCACTACCAAGCCTGGACGATCCACAATCACGGAGGGAAAAAGTCTTCTGATCATTGAATGCATCAAAATGTCACAGCCAAAAACACATTTGCATTGCTGACTCTTCCCCAAATGATTCTGATACTCCATCTCATGACACTTCATCACTGATGTATCTCTAACCAAAAGTATGGTGAAATCTCTAAAGTAGCATCTGAACCCTAGTTCGGCCATGCCAGACAGAGAGAACGTCTGGCTTGATGTCTTCTTTCATCACTTTCATTTATCCCATTTTACCAGCTTTCAAGAAGATGGCTGTCTTTACTTCCTCTGAATGAGAAAATATTCAAGAACTGGAAATAAAACGGACCAGCAAAAAGGGAGCAGCTGCTATAACCAAACTGATGATGACAGTGCAACCATCAAAGAGAACTAAGAGATTCCTATTACCTTCTCTCTAGCCAACATCTCAGATATTCAGTATTTTAAGTGCACAAGCTTAATTTGCTCCTGCACACATCATGAAAGCAAATCTAAGGAAAGACCACTGTGCAGATGAATCTTCAAGTGCAATCAACTAGTTGATCTACCAAAAACGTGCTAGGCCATAAAACCAGTACAGTCAATTTAATCTAAGGAGATATGTTAGATTCTTTTTCCACAGACCTTTAGTCTTAAAAATAGTCTTTATGCATATGATAAATCCAATGGTGTTTAAAAGAATAATGGTTTGCAGCATTGGGCAATAAAGGCTGAGATTCTCTTTGCAAACAGATAAATATTTGCACAGTGGTATTGTGTGACCATCTACCCAAATATTATCTGTGTGCATGTAGAATAGAGCACATTTTGCCAGTTGCTTTATTTCAGCAGTTGCTGGAACCATAATGTTTCCTTTTCTTCCTTTCTAAGCTCTACTAGTCCATAAGAGCAAAAACCACAGTCTCTACTGATATTGAAAATACATAAGTGATGCATAAGGACTTAATAGTACTAAACACTTACAAAGCATTTTATATGTTCCGTGTTGTACAATCATTAACAAATTAATCCTTACAGCAACTTGCAGGGTACCTAATTATTATTTTCCAAATCAGGGCCAAACCTGTTGCTCATGTTGTCCTGGTTTTGGCTGGAATAGAGTTAGTTGTCGGTATAGTACTATGTTTTGGATTTAATAGGAGAGTAACTCTGATAACACACTGATGGTATAGTTGTTGCGAAGTAGTGCTTACCCTAAGCCAAGGGCTCTTCAGTCTCTCATGCTCTGCCAGTGAGGAGATACAGGAGAAGCTGGGAGGGAGCAGAGCCAGGACAGCTGACCCGAACTAGGGATATTCCATACCACAGAACATCATGCCTAGGATATAAACTGGGGGCAGTTGGTTAGGAGGGGCAGATCACTGCCTGGGGACTGGCTGAGCAGTGGTCAGTGGCTGGTGAGCAATTGTATTGTGCATCACTTGTTCTTAAGTTTTATTCTTCTTCCTTTGTTACCTCTCTTTTCATTACTACTACTATTATTATATTTTACTTTATTTCATTTATTGAACTGTTCTTATCATGACTCACAGGTTTAACCTTTTTCCTGATTCTGCCAGGTGGGATGCGGATGGGGGGGTGGGAGTGAACGAGCAGCTACGTGGTACTTTACTGCCAGCTGGGGTTAAACCGCAACAGTCCTGATATTGAGGATACGTAAGTGATGCATGGGGACTTAATACTGCTGAACACTTATACAGCGCTTTATATGTTCAGTGTTGTACAAACATTAATAAATTAATCCTCGCAGCAACTTGCAGGGTATCTAAGTATTACTTTCCAAATCAGGGCCAACTCTGTTGCTCATGTATACACCCACTGACATCAGGAATGGGTTTAGACCTAGTTTTTGGAAAACAGCAGTAAAGGACATAAGAATATGCCAGAAGCACTGTCAAAAAGTCACATTAGGATTCAGAAGGTCTCATCTCACACACATTTTCTCTCTTACACGTATTTGCTTTCACTGTAATTCCTACCATTCCATGAATTCTGAGCTGTTTTTCTTAAACACTCATAAATACTAACATGGCTTAACCATGGAGATACCATCATTTGACACTGGAAACTCACACCTGTTTTAAGGTGTATAAAGGAATAAGGAAGCCCACCGAAGTAAGTGGATCCTTTACTCACACTACCAAATCAAAACTAAACAGCAGTAACATATACCATATTGATTCTACTGGAATGGCAGCACCCACTGCCTCATAAAAGAACTCTTAATTACAAGAATTATTATAAAGGTTAAAAGTGCAGAACATACAGAGCTGCAAGGATGTATAGGAATATCAGCACCAGTTAAAGGGGTTTTAAAACGTTTTAAACATACAGGTATCAAAAGCTACAAGCATTTATTTAGGCTTCAAAGAAAAATCGGAAATGAATAACCACGAACAATGCAGATCACAACACAGTGACTGCAAATTCAGGACATGCTACTGGCGCTTATAAAGCCTATTGGTGTTTAAAGGCTCAAACAGAAATACCGATAAGGTTACACTACCCATCTGCCAAAAAGCAACGTCAAAATCAGATTAACTTCATTAACACACAAAGTGGTTGTATTGGTATACAACCAGAATGGAGGTGATCCTTGTTAACAGGTACCATTTGAACTATGGGATGGACAGAAGGAGAGTCCACCCAAACCTGAAAAAGGTACAGTTCTTACCATGAAACTACTGTGAAGACAGAACAAGAAGCTGGCTAGTGAGCATAGCCGCTGAGGTCTGAAATCCGGGTGGCGGCTGGGGTTAGTTGCTCACAAGCTCCATGTGGCCCTGAAGAGGGTGGTGCTTAGATAGCAGCTGGCAGGGTTTATCTGCTCAACTGTCTCCAGCCCCGAAAAACAGCCTGGCAGCCTTCTAGCTCTCCTTGCTCTCAGATGTACCTTTTTCTTCTTTTATGATCAATAGTCCCAGGAGAGACTTCAGAGAAAATGTTGGCCTTAAGTACTCAAAATACTCAAGAGTTAAGTCTGGCATTTTTAGAATACCTGCGGGTAGTCTGGCAAATCAAGTATCCCACATTCACCCATCTCTAATGATGATTATTATGCACCAACAGCTGTCTACAGTTCAATGGATGAGGATCTAATTGATCTTATTACCTCCCCCCATATAAAGTGAAGAGCGTTCCTACTCTGTGGGTCTGGGGATCCCATGCTGGCTGAGGGCCTTGTGCTGGAGACCTGGAAACAGACTGTTTGGTAGTGCTGTTAGTTTGTTTTCAGCTGGTCAAAATCTACAGAAACAAACATCTTGTAATATACTGTATAATATAGTACAACATGTGGCTTTTGTCTTACTAGTTTAATACTGAATAGCTCTGATAGCATTCATATGAATATTAATTTTGTAATAAAAAGCAAGAGACTGGTGTATTAGTTATGTGTTCTTTTGTTACTCTTAGTCTTTAATTATTATTATTAATGCTATTATGTCCAATTTCCCCTCACCTTGCTCACCCTTGCAGTCTCCACTGCAGTGCCCTGTCTCAGGCAGCGAGCTCCTTCTGGAGCCAACAACAATGTTACTCAATTAACCCTCTGGCAGGGTATGCTACAGTATATAAACGGTGTTGCTTCCCCTCCTACAAGTCTCTGAGCATCGCTTCTGTCCTGCTCCCTACGATACAGCCAGGGACCTGAACCGCTTGCTTCAGCTTGGGTTGCCTGCCTGGCACAACTGTCCCTGTACTCGGTTTGCCATGTGGCAGGTACAGCTGAAACACGTGTGCTCAGGTGCTTGTGTGAGGTGAATCTGTATTTCAGTTTTTCAAAGTTACATTTCTGAAAAAGGAAAAGCCATTTGCAGAAACAAAAGGCCTGAGCCTACCTCTTCTGGGTGGGTGTAAATCCTTTGTCTTTAATAAAGTTATACCTGATTTATAACTGTATGAGAGGAGATTCTGGCCCATAATACAATATAAAATGCTCAGCTTTCTGCAGTTTGCTTATTCATAAAGATTACTCCAATGTCACTGTGGAAGAGATGCAATGAAAAATACCTATTACTCTGCAGCTATGCAACTGCCAACTCTCTTGTTTTTAAAAGAATACCACTGTTCATTTGCTAGTCTACAGCAGTTATATTTTTAACATAAAAACACTATATTTAATTGGTTATGGATCTCAGTTCTTTTAGCACTACTGGAAATCACACAAAAACACATTAGTACAGAGCAATTAGTGCAATGGCAGTAAACAACTAAGGCACTATTAAGCTGTGGGTGATTAAATAGTATTACTTCTTTATTTTTTATGATATTAGACTTGGAGAAGATTTTAAACATATATTCCCGTTAATATTAATAAATGATATGAAGACCAGGTGTCTTTAACTTTCTTAAGATGATTTTTGTCAGGGCACTTCAGTTTATAAGAAAGATTTTCTTTTAATGGAAGATCTGTCTCTTTATACGTTGTATCACACTATTTCTTATCTCACTACACTGGGACATTTATACAGTAATATTATTTAATGGGAGTTATGAAATCACACACTGTTCCTTCAGAAAATAATACCCGTATCTCTACCACCAAGGAACAAAGAGCCACCAAACTCCCAAAATAATATGCAATTATTTATATCTGTGCAAAGAACAAACCGAGTACTATTTGACAAATTTACTACAATGGGCTATAACAAACACTGTGATAAGTTAGCTCGAATGGCAGTAACCTTCAGGCAACATAAAAGACGAGAATCTGACCCAAGGACAGAGCCCTTGTGGTATACCTTTTTAATCTGCCTAGCCCTCACAATCTCTCTGGACTCTGTACTTGTTTATAGATCATCCTCATGGTCTGGCACATCTTTTCCTCGGCATCTGATTAAGTTAACAATGTGCTGCTATTTGCATGCAGATTTGCCAGGCCTTTCTCTACAGCTGCTCCCAAAGACTTGGTCTTTCTCTGTAATGTGATAGCACAGCAGTCAGTAAATGCAATCTTTGTCAAACCCAGGTGTGCTCTTGATTTGGTTCTCATTCGTTCCAAGCAATTTTTCTTTCTGTAGCATTTATAAGGCTCTATTATAGTATAGCCACATCTGGAGCTAAAATTCTTCTATTAATTATATACTTTTACCACTATAAAGACAAATTCAGAGACAGCTACTAACATTTTTGTTGTCGTTCTTATTCCCTTTTTGACAGCCTGTATTTTACTTCTGTAGAAATTTAATTTTTAAAGCAGCATTCCTGATTTTTATTTCCATAAAAACAGTAATGCAAGCATGAAATCGAAATATTTGGTATCTCTAGTCTAAAATCATGCTATCAATAGCAATATAAAGTATTAAGCTGCTTTCTTTTTTTCCCAACCTTTCAATACTTCACATACAAATATGATATTATAATAATGTATCTGTCTCATTGAAAGAGTTACAATCTACTTGAGAAAGAAAGAAAGTGGTTAAACAAAACCCAAAAAACTTACTCAGTTCCCTAGAGGACACTGGTTCACATCACAGAATCACCAAACAATTTGTTCCCTCCACAGTCAAAAAGCAGAACCAAATTTGATCAGCATGGTGACTTAAATGCTGTATTTTCTTTGTGCAATGAGGGTAATTTTTCAAGATCAGGTTTGAAGTAGATTAGTGCAGAAATATGAGCTAAGCCTTCACTCTTATCATCTGAGTATGGATAAAGGATGTATTCACCCAAGAGCACTGCAAGTTATTTTCTAAGAAAAAATTTTCCTACCTCTTTTTTTCACATGTGTGAGTACAGAGATCATCACAGCGAAGTAATAAATGGACACCAGCAAACAGGTTTGACAAGTGAATATTTGCTGCATAAATGTACATTTAAGAGGAAATACTAGAAATCTTATTTCTTAATTTTAAATCTAATTTATGATCCAAAAGGTAAGCTTCTTTGCTAGGTAAATACCTGTGCATTAGAAAAGGTGAGCATGCTTTTAAATTACAGGAGCAGTACAAAGAAATAACAATCCCGTCAAATGGAGAATGAATTCCATCTGACCAAATCATCCTTAGGTGGTCTCCTCTAACCCCTGTTCAAGTAAGGTTAACAGGGACACAGTGGGCTGAGATCCTAACTTTACTATCAATTCTTTTAAAAGGGAGTATAAAAGGCAAACTTTTCCCCCTTAATCGTATTTCCTCTGTTTTGCTTTCGCTGATTTTTTAAACACTTGTATCAAAATAAAAAAATGCAAGCCCTCCATGCCTATGCAGCTGAATTCACTGAAGCACTGATGATTTCTGAACTATTTTTCTTAAATAAAATTATGAATAAAAATATCAAACTAGCTTTACCCATGAAAAACAAAATATAGCTCTAATGTTCCTCATGGTGGACTTTTTAAACTATTCTATTGAGGAAAAAGCTTTTATTTACTTATAGCACATTTTATCTTCCTAAATCACTTATTTCAGATTATTAGTTTGGCCTTATATACACACACGCTCACACCCACATATAGAGACACACACAAAATGGTAAAAAAATCAGCAGACAGAAGCCGTGTAACCAGATTACATCACAGGTTATGATGGAAATAAATAAAAGAAAATCTCTTTTGCCTCTATAGCGTGGTATTTTAGTGGTGATGGTTTGACTTTTGGCCCATACACATATGCCAATGGCAAGGCTAACTCTAGGGACTAACAAAAAAGAATGTGTGTTCACAGCTGTACAGTACACCAATACAGATTACATGTTTTCAGTGTTGCGGCCACAACAGAATGCTAATTAACATACTGGAGTGATGAGAACGGCTGTAAGGGCCTTATTGTTCCATTATTTCATGCAGCCCAGCTGCCTTTGTTTATGTCACTTATCCTCTCGTGCCACAGGTTTTTACTCCAAAAATACTATCCCAATACAACGTTAATATTTAAAAAACAAAGAGGTGGCAGATTGTCATTTTTGTGTCAGTCTCAAACTGCAGAACTGTTAAGCTGTTCTGGTTCGGTATTTAGAAATAATTTAACAGCCATATTCAGACACTGCCTGCATTCTAACATAATGGCTGAATACTTGAACCAAGCAAATGCATAACTATCCTGACATCACTTATGAGATTTAGATTGGTCAGTTAATGGAAGTCTTTACCAGAATCAATACCATAACAGCTTCTTGAAATGAACGTGATTTTTTACACAGAGTGCTGTGAACAATAAGTACAGAAATATCCTACCTTTGTATACAGCACAAAGGAACTGGGATTTGAAATTAAGAAGCAATTACAGTTTTTTGCAAAGTAATGTTACAGTTGATTATTAGAAATAAACACATACAAAATAAGCACTTTTTAATAAATAGCTGGAGAATATTAAAATTCCACAATCCTATTATTCCTTTTTTTCCTACTTTTTTTAACAGCCATTTTATCTGCTAGCTTGGTTATCATGTTGCTGTTAAGGATTAATATTGATGATTGTTGCCAACAATGGTTAAATATTGCAGAAAAACACTTTTTATGAAAGAGATGTAGCCCTATCTGACTGTAAGTAATATTAGTTATGCCTGCTGCTCTGACTTCTTTGATTGATTTATGAAAAAAAGCAATGTTAAATACCATTATTATTATTTGTATTACAGTAGTGCCTGAATGTCTTAGCTGATATTGGCCAGATTCAGATCCGGGACCCTGCACCACAGCTAACGGAACAATAACTTCCTAGTACAAAAGAAGGAAAAAGTCCCAGTCCATGGAAGCTCACAACTGACAGCTCTGATCCCAAAAGCATTTACGTGTCGGAACAGAGGAATCCACCAATAATTGGTGGAACAGCTATGTTCATGGATGACACCATGGGATTTGTCCCTTCCTAGAAGTGTAAAAACATTATAAAAAGATACAACAGAGGAATCCCACTGATCTCTATGAAACCATGCCCCAAGCTAAGTTTACTTACAGGTGTAAAGAAACTAGTAAGGTTTTATTTAGTGAGTAGCAACAAGTGTGCAGCAATGTGAAAAAGCATGAAACAAGGGAAAAGAGGGAAAAAACCAGCCAAAGAAAACCAGGACACTGGTGGTAGGAAGTTCAATGTACTGCTACCTGGTTACAAGTCAAAGTTTCTCTCCCTCATTTAATTGGTATAAACGAAAAGGCAACATTAATGATAAAGAGGTTTCCAAACTATTTATTCCATCAGTTGCCTGTAACTGCAGTCAGAGACTCATCTTGGCTAGAACCCGAAGTGTTAATGGTGCATTTCTTCCTTAAATTAATAACAAAAACAAAACCAAAAAGAAAAAAAAAAAAAAAAGAGTTCCAGTTTCACAAGTTTAGCTTTACCAACAAATGAGAGAGCTAACAACGTACCTGTCACCTCAGACTTACCCAGCAAACAAAAAATCAGAATGGGTAGGTCTTCCCAAAAATGTCATCTCCCTAATCAAAGACATACTGTTGTTAATCACGAAGCACACCGAAATCCTGAAAACATCCAATTGAGTGAACAAGCCCTAGTTGCTTTTTAATGAGTTTAACTGGTAATCTCAGATAAATGTGGAACCGCTTGAAGTGTCTGTCTTATGTAAGGCAGTAATGAGAGGATTTAATGTTTTCTACAGCCTACACAGCTTATAACAGTGAACATGCCACAGGTGTGGTACAATCTAATATATAGTAGTTTCTCAACGATGACCATTCCCCTGCTGTGGACAGAACATAGATTACTTTTTTTTAACTGGATCCAGGAGCTAGCTAAATTACCCAGCTGCTCTGTGTTTAAGCCCCCAGCTAGTTTATATACCAATAATAATAAACTTTCTATAATAGCAACCCAGTCTATTACAGTGTTTCTCGATCAAACTAAAAGGGGGCCACTTGTACTTCAGCTATGTTCATGGATGACACCATGGGATTTGTCCCTTCCTAGAAGTGTAAAAACATTATAAAAAGATACAAGTACATGCTTAATTAATGGAGTTTTGTTTTGTTTTCCAATAGCATGATCTGCTATGTAACAATACAGGCACACAATATCATAAGCCTATCAGTTGGGAATGCATTGGGAAGTTGGCTTTTTATTCATGCGTATTTACCACAACAAAGCAACACCTAGTCACAGTGACAAAATTAAGTACTGACAATGGCCTCTTAATAAATTTTGCGTGCTGCAATTGTACGTACTAAAAAATTTCTCTCCAGATAATCCACTCATGCATTTATTTTAAAAAATAGCATTTAATTCTGACATCAATTGAATAAAATTGTTTACAGTATGTAGTAGGTGTGTTGTTGGAACTGTGATAGTCTAGTCTAAGAATGAAAAGTGTTGTACAGAGATTTAATAGCTTTTACCAGACCAGCCAGTATAGTTGTGGGGGAAAACAAAAAGCAACAGACTGGATTTTGGAAGCAGATAAAGGACTTGTTTGCTCTAAAATGTAACATTTATTTCCCTGCAGAGATACCTGCTGGTTTACTAAAATGTTACCTCTCTATAAACTTTGTCTTTCTAAAACCACATTATAAAATTAATTGTAAAATTAACAGATTAAAAAACAACAGCAAACCAACAAAACACTAGAGTTTACATTGTGACCTCCTTGAAGATAGGAAAAAACCTGCAGTGACTGGACTGTATCCATTGCTTCATAACTTTCAGTCAACTACTTCTTTCAAATTTAGTTTATGAAATTCTATTGAAATTAACTTCTTGTAGTTTATGCTGATAAAAATAACAGCAACAAGGCACTAAAAAACTAATAAACTGATTACAAGGTCACATAAACGGATATTCATGTAGCTGCTGGGCATAGTGCATAAGTAACTTCAGGTGCAAACCATAAAACACTGCAGTGTGTATGTAAGCACAGGCAACCTTAAGAAGAGAGCTGTCACACTTCAAAAATATATATCCTTTCTGTACTTAATTAGGCATTTATCTTGAAATTATTCCCATACTAATTGTAGATTTTTAATTGCTTTTAGAGCTGAATTTACCAAAGCCTAAGAATTTTGTAACAGTGGCTCCAACACTGCAAGAAAACCTTGCCCGTTTACGTAGGAGCTGCAAGACTCTCCTACATTATTTATCCACATCATATACAGTATCCTCACTCTACAAAAAAGGCAATTTTCAAAATAACCCTCAAAAAAAGGGTACTTCTGTTTTCATAGTCAGTCCTCAGTAAGAAACAGACTTAGTTTGAAAATCCTCTCTTGCAGACAAACCAGTCCGAGTACTATATTGCTGTCACAAGGCTGACAGCTTATTGCATGGAGGGGATCATACCTTCCCACGGAAAATCCCATGGGAAAGGCTGGGAACGGGAGAAATCCTGACATGATCCATCAACTGAGCAGGGCAGCAGTTGTCTTCTGCTGAGAGGACTAACCTGATAGCCCCATTAAGCCTATCACATTGAATCCTGCCCCAGCCCTCCTCTCTCCAAAACATCACGGAAAGACCTCCACACCTCGCTTGTGCCCAAGCCCTTGGTGTCCCCCTGCTCTGTGTCACCACATGCCATGCAGAGCTGTCAGTCTGGCCTGCAGTGAGCTAGCCACTTCAGTTGTACGCGTGGTCATGGAGCAGGGAACCAGCTGTGATACAGCACAGAGGAGTCCCGCTGGAAAGCACACTCTCCAGCAACAGCCTAGCACGATGGCCTTCTCACCAGCAAAATTCATAGCTGCTCCACAAGAGAAGCAGATAGCAAGTCAAGGACATCTGCACAGGGGCTCTGTGCCTCCACACAAACTCTAATCCAATTACAGCCATGCTTTCATGGATCCTTAAGAGGCTCCAAGAAAAAGATGCGTTAAGGCTTGAGCTGTATTCCTTTTTCCTGGTCTTCATGGACAAGCTGATGATTAGCAGCTTCCTATAGTTCTTAGCCCAGTCATCCCTACCTGGAGCCTCCACTCCTTCGCCCCACAGTGCTCTGTCATCTCTCAGCCCTTCAGATGCTTGCCAGAGATCTGCTTTGTTCTGCATCCAATTCCAAGTGGCTGTACGTAATAAGAATTTCATTGCTATGCCCATGCTTTCCACCTGGGAAATGGAACCTTTCATGCCATTATCCTTCTATATTGTCCTCAGACTGTATGGAAAAGCTTCCGCAGCAGTCCAGAAAAAGGAAGCCTGCTACAGAAGCTGTGGCCTCTATCCGCAAGAAGGAACTTTTCCACATCAGGATTCCCCTTCTGTGAGAAAAAAAAAAATAATAAAAAATGGAACTGTTGCACTCCAGTTCCCTAGTGCAAAAACCAGGATTTCCAGGCTTTAAAATTATGTCATGCAGAGCATAAGGCATTCCTTAGCCCTAGAAAATCCCAAGGCCAAGGGAATCTTGGGGCTGGACTCCGTAGCTGAACCAGCATTATTCTGACTGGGCTCACCGTCCCCTGGATGACCCTTGGTAGGCATGTGCTTTCCACACTGAATCGCAGGAAATGTGATGGCTTCGCCTTTTCTTCATTAAGCTTTGTTTAAGTTTTTGTTTGTTTGCTTGTTTTTAAGTTTTTATTTAAATCTGGGGTTTGAGAGAACCTGAAGTTCTACAGAAACCCAGTGATTTTGGCATGAATTCAGGAATACCACACTGTTGAATTGACACGGCTGTAGTTCAACCATTGATGTCCAAAGCCACATTCCCTCTAGCCAACTGAGCTTTTTCCAGTGCTCACAGCATACCCAAAGCATGCACTATTAATCAACTAATGTAAACCGTGTTATGCCTTATTATATTACAGACACTGGATTTCCGTGTTTGGTGGTATGATCTTGTTGCTTCAGAGATACTTTTAAAGAAAACGCTGCTGCAGTTGGGGTGGTTTTTGTGAATTGCCAAGCATGAAACATGTATCGGCCTTTTAAAGCAACCAGCTGGCATTCCAGTAACAGTATCCTTTAATGTATACGCAGTTTTATTTTCAAATACTCAGACATAACTGGGTGCTGAAAATCCCTTATTTGAAGAACAACAAAATAATAAGAAATAATAATTATAGCAATAACTGCTTAGTATTTGTATGATAAAAGTGCTGAAAAGACATTAACTAATTAGTGCTCACAACACCCATGTGAGGCAGAAAAGTATAATTATCCACATGCTACAGATGGAAAACTGACAATGTGGAGTTACCTGCCTTCCTGAGACATGCATGAGGGGATAATCACCTAATGCAAATTCATCAAAAACCCTACAGGGAAAGCACAAGTACAATGGTCACACAGGTTCAGTTTCCTTCCTGTGAGCTCTGATGCAAGGGAGCGTGCATCACAGAGAGAAGCAGCGTTGAGAGGTGTGGGACAGACATAGGTACCTTGCATCTAGAAACTGTGCAGAGAAGAGAAGACAGCTGCACAGATCATTAAAGGCAGCCTGATTACTTGAGCTTGACACCTCTTTTAGAACGTCACTCACAGTGATGGGGTAGTAGAGCCAGGGTGGGAAGCCAAGTGACTTTTGCAGGAAGAAGACACCTGTACTGAACCCAAGTGAATACGCAGCTTTTGCAGTACAACCTTTGACTACATACTTAAGAGTCAAATGAAACAGTTGGGGCTTCCTATATGTTCCTTGCATCTCTTTTAGGAGTCAGGTAGCCTGGGTTTCTTGCACATGGTACATTCTAACAATGGCCCACTTAGTGCATTGTAATTTTTTTTTCCGTCAGTCTGTTAGCTCAATTCAGTATAACCAAGAGGTTTGGGTGACTTGCATAAAGCACGGATAAAACTACCACTACCAATCACAGTCAGAGGCTGATCAAAGCCAACATTCATTAACTTTGAACACAAAATTGTCTGAATCCATCAGTAACTGCAATGGTGCCTAATTAGAGAAGGCATCGCCTATTTCAAAAGCCATGCTATCTAGCTGGACCATTGAGCAGTAAAGAAAAG
>NC_054068.1:13431810-13434310 GCF_017639655.2 Falco naumanni
TATAAGCACCTTAGAAGACAAAGGTGCTCTCTTTTTTCTTTTCTTTTTCTTTTTTTTTTTTTTTTTTTTTTTTTTTGTTTGAGAAAAGTCTACAAAAGGCTTTGTGATAATACTCAATTCTTCTAAGAAAATTAGCGTGACGCATGGGGCAAAACCTACCACTCCCAGACCGTGCAAAGGTCCTGGAGCCATCCCATTCAGAATCTGTTCAGCAATACATTGCAAGATATACACATATTCTAAAACTGATTATTTTGGGTAGAGTAAAATTATAATGTATTTCACATGCATTACTAAAGAACAGAAATCATGATCAATCTAAATAAGCCATATATGGTGGCTGTGAATTTATAAATGACACCACACATCAATAAACTAAACACTTAAGTAGTAATTTAAAAGACAGAATGCATTTCCAAATTTTAGAAATAAATCCAGTAGGTTCTATTATATTACACATTAACAATATAAATATTTTAATATACTGTAAAATGTATGTGTTCAATGACTCATGTTAGGTTTATGTGCTGTGGACAACTGTCTTAACAACAATGTTTATATGGTCATAACTAAGTTTTTAATTTAACACCCCATTAAGATGAGGTGAGAGGATTCACACCTCTGTCAGCACTATTGTTTCAAGTCCATCTCCATCTGGGTGCAGATTCAACAAGGCACCATTTCCTCGATTTACAATGCTGTCACCTTCAAAGAGTCAACCACTTGCTTCTCTTCCCCCATGCACATACAATAAAAGTGCAGGTGTGCAAGCCACTATATTTGTTAATGGAACGTCACTCACTAACACACAGTGAATACTGGATGAATAAAATAACTGTATTTTCATTAGCTGGAGACATTTCTGAAGAGTGGAATTCATCTTCCTACTACACATTCAGGTAAAGAAAGATATATTAAGTTAAAGGCAAAAGTTAGCTTTCTTTAAACTAAGAGCAGAAAGTCCAAAATTTTACCAAAATAAAATACATATGCACGTAAAATGAAATTCCACTCATAGGTAAATTAATAACCATGGGTTTCTAGTTGTTTCACTCTGCTGTCAAACCTTTCCAGTTTGAAGATGGAAGCAAGTACTCAACATACCACAGAACAGCCTCAGAAACTTCAGACCAAAGCCCAAAGTTTCCACATATCCTCACGTTCTTCACAATGAAGACAGGTCTGCGAGATGCAGAATTGTAGCTCACACAGCTATCACTGTGGGTATCCAACACCTATACTGACTGGGCCTTCAGGCACAGCTCTTCTGCACTAAAGATAACTCCGACTCCATTTCTGCCACCGGCAGTCTTCTGACAGAGAAATAGCCATAACTCAGTTGCCTTCAGCCACAGCTATGAAAGGCAAGGAAATAAAAAGGTGCCCATCCACAGTGCAAAGTGGAAACCTGCTGTGCACATGCTTCTTGTGCATCAGTGGGTGCAGAGCCCAGAGGATCCACTGTGACACGTATCTTCTAGTGACTGTTCTGGGGCAAAGCCCAAAAACTTCCTACACTCAAAAGACAATAGCAATCATGGGGAACGATGCCAGACAGCAGTGAGAAGAGGTCTACCCCTCCCCATTCCTGCAACTCTACATTCAGCTGCTCTACCATCGACCATGAGAATTTTGTTTTCTGCCTAAGATGGGGAATTTGTCTGCTGCACTAATTTTGCCCCTTCTGACTGCAGAAACTTCAGAGCATTAGCAGTGCACAGGTGATGGGTCTATTCAGAAGAATAATAGATTTTGCTTCTTTTTCTGGGTCTCAGAAAATCTACATTGTTGAGTAGCTTGTTACTGAATCAGGCACTTATTGTATGTACAGATTACATAAACAAGAAGGTCAATTTTGTTTCAAACCTATATGAATATGGTACTGGGACTGAATTAACTACTGATTGAAAAGTTACACATTTTCAGCTAGCTAATCATATTTTATTTCACTGCATGCAGACAGCAGTGCAATGAAATTAGCTGTTTGTTTGTACATTTTGGAAAATGTTTTAACTTCAAGACTATAAAAAACACCCAGGAAAAATTTAATGTATGTCCAGGTGAGATTGCTAGGGTAAAAATAATCAGGTGATAATAACTGAGCATACTTAACAGAAACTGAGTTGCTTTCTCATGATTTTTGACCATGCTTTTCCTTTCCTCAAAGTGTGATCACCCTTCCTCCATCATGAATTTACAGTTTTAAAGCATAGCTTTATCTTTCATAGTGTAAAAACAATCTCAGAGATCTAATGTTGCATTTACTTACCCAGTATAGAAATACAAATGCAAAAGCTTTAGCAAGCTTTTCTCACATCAACTAACCGGTAAGGATATGCACAGTAACATTACTACTTTTTATGTAAAAAAGAGATGATATTTTACATAATTTCAGACAAAATACATATTACCAGGTTGTACTTGTCTATGGCAGTTGAATCCTATCTCAAGATAGATGCTTTAGTATGTGTGCTGAAAACATCTGATTAATCCAGAACTA